>NC_133213.1:12763812-12808812 GCF_958299795.1 Porites lutea | reverse complement strand
CCCTCATTGGACAACTCCTATTATTACCCTGCTGCCTACAAATAGTTTTTAAGGCACAGCCTTCTGGAGGGAAAAAAACTTATCACCAAATCAAATGATATGGTAAAACTCACCCCCTATAATATGACATTGCTTGTATGCATCTTCATCTCTGACATCCAGTAGTAAATATGGAAGTGACTCCACCTCTGGCACCAGTGGCTGTTCTCCATCAGGACAAATATCTCTACTGTCTTTTTCATCCTTATCTCTGATGTCAACTTCTCCTACTCCATGTATTAGACTAAAGAAAGATAACATATTTCCTTAAGGATGTGCATGCTCTTCCAATGGATTTATTTTAATTCATTGTTAATTTTCTTCATATGCGAACTGGCTTCTTACATTAAGTAGCTAGAGCTCTTGGGCCTTAGCAACTAATTAGATTTCAAAGAAAAAATCAATGGCAGAAAAATTTAATTGCATATTGATTGCACAAAGTCAAAATAAAACAAAAAAAATAGATGACACTTTCTGATCACTTTCTCATTTTTTTTTGTTCAACTTTGTTGAAATTTTTTTCTATGGTGTTGAGTTCTTTGTTAAGTTACCTGTGAGTTTTAAAGATTCTTAATCTTACACCAAAGATGAGCCAAGTTTTTCCTCAGCAAAAGAATCTAATTTTACAGTCCAATCTATCTGCTGTAAACAAAGTAGTGAATTTCAAAGAGTTTCAAAGACCTAATAAAGAAATCCTACATGCATTTCAAGGACCTTAAGCTAACAGAATTCAAGGACTTTTCACACAATATGCAGAAACTGAACAGCCTTAAATGTGACAATTAATAGACCTATTCGGCTAACTCAATGTTGTACCCAATTCAAACCCTCTGGGAATAAAACGTTTTGTTTCAGGAATTTCCATATCATTTAAATGTGAATGCCACATTATAATGTAAAAACAATACACAAAGAATCATATCCCCGGGAGATTTGAATTGGGTACAACATTGAGTTAGCCGAATAGGTCTATGCCATGAAAATATGATGAGGTTGCACCTATACATTCAAACTGGCTGTAATCAAAGAGTGTCAAAAGATCAGGAAACAGCTGACCTAGTGACTAATTGTATTTCAAATCAGCATCAAATTACCTTTCAAGAGTGGATCTTGCAGTATTTCTTGCTGTAGAGTCTGGCCGTGCCTCATCGTCCTCCAGATTCAGGGGCGGTACTCCCTCAGCTTCGGCTGCTGCATCTTTATCTTCAGCAGTAGTGATGGTCTCATCTGACATTACACTTTCACCTATTAAAAGCAATTTTTTGAAGAAATTTTCATATTCTTGTCTTTACCTGTAATGAATAACACTAGTCAACATTTAGAGTGAATAGTACCCATAAATATCCACAGTTTACCTTTCAGGAAAATACAAAATTATTAGACATTGTTAAGTCCTCATTTGGGGAGAGTAGTACATCCACTCTGATACTTTACTTATTGACTGAATGAGTTATAACTTAGATGTAAGTTATGTATGGAGAACTGAAAAATGAGGTTCTTTTTGAGAATTAACAAACCTCCAGCTGTTGACATGCTAATTCTTTCTTGCTCCAAACTAACAGCTTCAGCAACTTGAAGGATCTTTAACAAAAATGAAAGTAAACAATTTGTTGTTGTTGTTTTGTAAAAACAATAATAAATACACCACAGTATTTAGCAGTCTAATATGTTTTTTTCTATTTTTCTATGATCCACAAGCTTAAGGATTGACTGATCATGAGACTTTCTGACACTACACGATTCATGATTTATTTTATGAAAGAACATGATAAACATGTGAGATTAAAATGAAGGGTTATAGGAGACTCTATTTCCAAACACAACCAAAACACAGTAGAACCCCAGTAACTCAAACTCTGACGGGAAATGAAAAACAGTTCAAATTAGCGTTAGCGGGGGTTTGAGTCATCGGGATTGATTGAATATTCAAATATTTGCCATCTTAAATAATATTCATTTGATACACACTGTCATATAGTTACTGATTTTTCAGCACTTCATTATATAGGACAATGAACTTAATTCATCAAGAAACAGCAACATGATTGATGCATTTTTATGATAAAACATGATCTCTTCATTGCATCCATTAAAACCTATTAATTACTGAAGCGTTAGTTTTTACCTGTTGTACATGCAGATAGAAGAGCAATAGCATCCGGGTAGAGTTACAAGAATCAGAATTCGAGTTATAGTGGTAAATTTCAGTGAAATTTTGATTAGGGGAAAGGAAATAACCCATATGATGGCCAATTTCCAAATACTGTCTCACTCTTCTAAATCATCAATTTCTGGTAGTGCTTATCATCAGAGTGACATTTTGGAGATCTTACGGTGAAATTCTTACTTAACTCCATTATGACCCAAAAGATGGCCAATAGTCAAAATCCTGTCATCATCATTTTCAGCTGGCCTCAAAGGTTTCAATAAAAATTGAAGTAGCTAGCAGATTTGAACAGAGTAACTGACTGTATCAACAGTCCACGTTTTCAAGGGGTGTCTGGGGGCATGCTGCCACAGAAAATTGCAAAATTGTAAAGCCCTAAAGAACATTTAGGGGGCTAAACTGAGTATAAAAGAGCAAGTTTTTCCTTCAAGAAGATTTGAGTTTTAGTCAAATTTTTATTTATTAGCCACACAGTTAACTCCTGCAAGCAATGAACAAATGATAATTATACAAAGTTACATACATTTCCACGTGAACAAATTCTATTTTTGTCTATGACATTATTCAAACTAGCTGCTTCTTCGGAGGAAAAAGTAGCTGACTTCTCTGAGCAATGTAGCCAACGCATTTCATTGGTCGTTGGTGCTTATTGAAACCCCTGTGGCCTTGTGGTGCTTATTGTCAGTGAGAGCAACAGTTTGGGGCTCTTATGGTGAAACCCTAACCAAACCCCGCCACAAAATATGGCCAATTTGCAAAACATTGTCACACACCTCTGAATCATTGTTTTCAGATACTGTCTTATGGCGGTTTTCATACAGCAGTGTTTTGGAGCTCTTACTTTTGGCATTGTTGGAGTTAGTGAGGAATTCGAGTTATCTGAGTTCCAGTTAACCGAGTAAAAAGGACTGAAAAGTGGGGTGAAATCCAAGGGAAATGGGTCTCAGTTTGAGTTAGTGGGGAGTTCAAGTTAACCTGAGTTTGAGTTATCGGGGTTCTACCCATCCATAATTTCATATGAGCCAGCCTCCTGACAGGATGCAAAAATATTAATAAATTATGATAAATTGCCAAAGCTAAAAATCAATAGAATAGTTAGCATTTTGGAAAGATTCACAATTTCTTTTAGGCACGGTTCAGACGCTGAACTTTTCATGAGCTGAACCTAATACATTGAATTAAATTCATGAAAAATTTCGGCATCAATTGCACCTTGACACCTATCCCGTAGTCATGGTGACCGTTGGGGCACCACGGACATAGCAACCCTTTCCCTCCATTTGATTTTGTTTTCAGCTTCTCTTGGGGTGTTGCAAAACTTCAACCCTGTCCACTCAGAGATATAATTCTCCCAACGCTTCTTTTGTCGGCCCCTTCTTCTCCCTCCTTGCACTGATCCTTGTAAAATTGTCTTGACAAGCCCTGCTGATCTTGATACATGCCCAAACCACCTTAACTTGCGTTTCTTTACCGTGGTTAAGATATCATCATAGCGCCCAATGGCTTACCTGATTCTGTCTCTGACTGCATCGTTGGTGATGTGGTCTCTGTATGACATGCCAAGCAGTTTCTTAAAGCATCTCATCTCAGTAGCCTGCAATTTCTTCAGGATACTCTGCTGTCAATGTCCAGGTTTCGCAGGCATACAACAGTACTGAGATAGCCAGCGAGTGCATTAGTCTGATCTTTGAGCTTAGAGAGATATACTTATTGTTTCAGATGGTCTTCAGTCGCGCTAGTGCTGCTGTTGTCTGAGCAATTCTGGACAGTACTTCAGGTTTGGATTCCTGATCTGTGACAACTGCGCCCAGATACTTGCAGCTTCCAACCTCATCCAATTTTTCACCGTTGATTTTGATGTCTATGCTGATACCATTTGCGTTATTGGTCATCAGTTTGGTCTTCTCTGCACTAATTTCCATGCCAAAGGCTGCAGAAGTCTTATCCAGGCGATCCCCAGGAAGGCTAGTTCCTCCTCGTTTCCTGCCAGGCCACCAATGTTATCAGAAAAAAGGTAAGTTGGTTATTGTTCTGCCTCTGATGCTGACTGTTCCTTGGTGACCTTCCAGTGCATCAGTCATAATTCTCTCCAGAAAGATATTGAAAAGAGTCGGTGAGAGGAGAACAACCTTGTCTGACTTCGACTGTGGTTCTGAACTACTAGTCTCCTATGCCACCTTTAAGGTGGATTGCAGTAGTGGCCTTTTTGTAGAGATTTTCAATGACTTTGATCAGGTTGGCATTAATTTTATAAAGCCTCATAATAGACCAAAGGGCTTTATGCCATACCCTGTTAAACGACTTTTTAAAATCAATAAAGGTGTGATAGAGGACTTGTTGATGTTGGAGGTACTTCTCGCACAGTATCCTAAAATTGAAGATCTGTTGAGTCGTACTGCGACCTGCTTGGAAACCTGCCTGTTCTTCTGCGATGATTGATTCTGCCCGACGCTTCAGCCTATTTAACAGCACCTTCAGCAGGACTTTACTTGGGTGGCATACTAGGCTGATCGTGTGGTAGTTCTTGCACTGTTGAAGGTTACGTTTCTTGGGAAGGGTGATGATATAAGACTGGGTAATTGGTATGGGCCACTCTCCTGCCTGCCATATCTTATTGCAGATTTTCTGAAGGCACTTATCACAGCATCTCTTTAAATGTAGCCGAAAAGACAACATCACTAAATCATGGTCGCTTCCTATGTCAGCTCCTTGGAAGCTTCTTGTCTTTGTGGTGTTTACGCTGGTCATGAAGCACCTCCTAACCATGATATAATCAATCTGGTTATGGTATCCTCCATTTGGGCTCTGCAATGTCCATCTTCTGGATACCAAGTGTTTGCCAAGTGTATTCGCCAGCACAAGATCGTTGTAGCAAGTAAACTCCAGAAGCCTTAGACGTCTCTCATTTGTCTCTGGGTTGCAGTAGCATCCACAAGTGCCTGTCCAGTTCTTGAACGCATCCTCTGCTACTTTAGCATTCCAATTGCCTAACACAACAAGAATATCTCTCTTAGGGAACTGGTCCAAGACTTCAAGCAGATGGTCATAGAAGTCCTCAACTGCATCATCATCATATTCCTAGTGTGGGGGGTAGACCGGTATAATTGTGATGTTAACTGGACTTGCCCTCAGGCAGATGGTGATAAGCCTGCTTGAGACTGGACGGCAGCCCATGACAGTGTTCACAATGTCCTTGTGAACAAGAAATCCAATGCCTTGGTTGTGTTTGTCCTCCTTGCCACTGAAGTATAATTTATGACCATCCTCAGTGAATGCCTCGTCAAATTTTTTTCAATAGTACCTCACAGAGACCTAAGATGTTCCAGTGGTACCTGCTTATCCCATATGACAATTCTTCCAATTTACCTGCCATTCGCAAGGTAATTCTCACGTTCCAGGTGCCAATGGTGATATTGTACCTGACATTTCATGTGGTGTATCAGGCCAATTTTCTAAGCCTGGTTTGGGTTCGAAGTTCCTTCTTCTAGATGAGCTTCCGGCCAAGGATAAAGAGCCTGAACTGCCCGAACCTGATATCCCACAGCTAACTCGATCCTTCAGGTGAACTTAGCCTGTAGTCAGTAAAACTCCCTACAGTTAACGCCCTAGGATGCCTCCTTGGAATTTCACCTTTTGGGTGAAATCCCTGTGGGGGCAATTATTATAACGTATTTTGCAAGGAGTTTGATCGAAATGAGCATTTCTCTCCTTTTGAATCTTGTTCCCGTGGAATTAAGATCAGCATCTGAATCAATTCAGCCAATCTAAATAATTTGGGTCGGCCTTAATTCAAATTAGGTTCGGCTCATGAAAAGTTTGGCATTTCAACCACGCCTTTTAGATAATTCAGAGACCACATGATCATCGATGTTTCCAATAAATGCAAAATAGCATTAAAATAACATTTTAAGTGTTGTTTTTCCATATTATGCATTTTTTGAATAATTATCATGAGAATATTTAATGGAATGTTCAAGACCCCAATGGTGAGGGCTCATTGGGTGGCCCACTGCGCATTAATTTCTTGAGCCGGGGCTGTAGAGTGACTTCTACCGTTATGAAAATCTAACAGTAATATTCTGTTCCTGAAAACTCGCAAGGCAAAATTAAGTTTCAGTTTTATTTCTGTCGGATTTTGCATTTAAAGCCCTTCTAACAATCCAAGGCAAGTGAATATACATATATGTTTCTATTTGATGGAGCGATCTACTTGCATAAAGATTTCCTTTCTTGTAAGGAAAGACTTTTTACATGCAGAGAGAGAACTACAAATTAAGTTGAAGTTTTTCCAATGGGTATTGTCGGAGGGTCGTTTGTTTCTGCAGCTCCCGCGCAGGCTAACTACATCACTGAACACTGTATTTAGACAATCATTCTGTGTAAATATAGAGGGATGATAACTCCACGCAACAAGTTTGTGTTCATTCCAAAACGACTTCCAACCTGTCTGCTAGAAGACCTAAAATGAACCGTCCCCTCCCTGCAAAAAATTGGCCTTATTGAAGGGGCCCATGAGACACGCAGAGCCTCCTGTGAGCCCCATCTGCCATCTTGTCTTTTTTTGACATAGACGTGACTCATTTTTTAATTGGGCATAGCCCTCATGGGCAACGCAATAAAAATGATTTGAGTTGATTAGAGTAAGATCTTCTGTGCAAGATCATACCACTGCATAATATCAGGACCTTGGAACTCTGGAGTGTAAGTTTGATGTGATGCAAAGAATCTGATTGTAAAGAACAGTGCTGATGCTTGTGCTTAAAAGTAGCCCATAAGGAAAGGTTTCTTGTTTGTTTGAATGATGTAGTAATTAAGAAACCACTAATTTAGTCTGACTGAAAACAGCATATGCCAGGCTCTTAGATAGTGGTGAAGTTGCAAAAATAAAACAAGCCAAGCAAAAATACGACAAGTGTGATCCCTCTCCCCAGTCTCCTTGCATTTTTCACAACACTTTTACTGCGCAACTACACATAACTATCTTGGAACCTGGAACAGCTTTTTCCATCTGATAACAAATTACAGGTAATTGACAAAATGTACATACCAACTGGACCAATGTTGTAACCTTCATTCTCTTGAAGATTTCATCTTTCTTGTATTTATAATCTGGTAGGTTGAATGACACAATATAAATGTATCATTATTAATCAATTCATCATTAGCTTGGTCTTGCCAATCCTTGTCCTACTCACTTTATAGAAGAAAATTTGAGGACCGGGTCCCATATCAATGAATATAAATTATAAAGTATTCTGAAACAAATTAAAACCTGGCTTGTTATTATGGTCTACAGGTCGTCAAATCCTTTCATGCACCACACCAAGACATCACTGAAAATTAATACTACGTTTTAATTAATGTTTCTTTTCTATCATTTCCACCAGTCTAATAAGAACTCCTTGAATAAAATAAGGCCTGTTCAAAGTACTTTGCCTCTTACAAGCTTTGTTCTGATGCAAAATAAAATTAACGTGGAGTCAAACTGACGCAAAAAAAGTTACCTCATATATAAGTACTTCAAAGCAGCAAGAAATAATAATAAAGGTAAATTTTAAAAAAATAGGTGTGCTTACTGCCCGGAAATGAGGGCACGAAATGACTTTCATTTTAGACTAAGCGCTTACGAATAGTTTTTGTGTCAGGTGTTCTATGTAATTCCAAAGAAGACTGGAGTGGCCCTGGAGCGTACATTCTACTTACATTGCTTTGCGGATAGATTCAACCTTCGTTTCTTTGTTCTTTTGTTTTTGTTTTATTACAAAATGACAACAAAAGCTAAGTTCATTTTTTTTTACACAAAAGAAAATGGCAGTTGAGTTGTTTCAGCATTTTTTTTTCACCTTTTATTCAGAAAAGGTGAGTCATTGTTTTAAATAATGTTTCAGCTTTGCAGTTATAACAAAGTCAATTCAAACAGCTGTACCACTTGCACTGCCACTGTCCAAGTTGATGTTAATTGACTGTCTTCTATAAAGGAATCAAAAACTTGAAAAGCAGAAAAGCTATAATGTAGTGATAGTTTGGATGATGTCAGTTTCGATAATTATCATAGTTTGACCCAGACCATTTTGGAAATGACCCAATTTCAAATGCCGTGTGGGACATATGACCCACTCTGACTAATTTCTAGATTGAACACCGAGTCTGTTGATCGCATGGTTAAGTAATCAGCACATGACTGAAATACAGGACTTTATCAAATTTATGTTCCAACATCATCCGATTTGGCGCTTTCATGGGCTCGGATGGATATTTTAATTTCTTTTCTGGACGAAGACATGTCTGTCATGTGGTGACAAGTCACTTATTTTTGGCTGAACAAATTTTGGCACATAATTCATCGAGGTTAAAAGATGCATTTATGCACCTGTTATAGATGGGTACCAGGCAACTAAGAATTAAACGCAAACGTGATAACAGACAGACAATGAAGTCGTTTGATTAGCAACGCAGCAGCAAGATAACCACTGATGGGGCAAGATTAGTGACTAACTTTTTCGCATTTCTTCGATTTTCTGAGTATATCTGGAAACGCTGGCACCTGAAGAAAATCACACAAAGACAAGATTAACTTAAAATTCGGGCACCAAGTCTGGGTGAGAACAAAAATCACAACTATATCTGATTTGACATTCAATCTACAGACGCGTACCAGTGTCGACCGTTGCAGCGACATGTTCATACTTTGGATTTTTAGGAACTTTCTTGTCCAAAATCTGCTCGAAATAAAATTTAAGAAACTATAAAAACGTAGAATTAAAATAAAGAGCTGATCAAACTGGGTACCACAATAAAACAAAGCTTACATTCGGGGGTTTCTTCACAGACCTGCTTGTGGCAGACATTTTACTGACCTTCCGTCAAGGACGCGGTTGCTAAGTTGAAGAAGAACATTCTGTGATGGGAGGGGACGGGGCATGTCTCCCTTCATTTCAACACCATTGCATGCAACATGGCGGTTTCTAATTTTCAAATCTTTTGTGCTGTCACCGTAGTGGCAGTAGCCACATTCATTAATTTACCAGCCCCTCGTTTCTCTCAAAGGCTACAGGAATGGAAAAATATGGGGCAATATTTTAATTACAGAGGCAACGCCATATTTTACCAAGGTGAGCAAATGAATAAGCTTTTATTGGCGCGAAATCGATTGATTTGCATATGAGTTTTGAATTTTTAATCTAAAGAGATTTAGGAACCCCATTTTTGTTGATAACAGTGAGCAAAACGAGGTGTATTTCAGAACATCAATTACAGAAGCTTGCCAACATCGATCACAAAACCTTCTTTGTTTGAATAATTTGTTATGCATTGCATGCAATTCTTGGTTTACAACCACGTGACAAGGCGGCCATGTTAGGGGTCAATAAAACCGAATTTTTTCTCGAAGAATTTACATGAAAATACAGTTTAGTTCCCAGAGGAGAGAAAGGCTTTTGTTTTTGACCACCAACATGGCTGCCGTGACATCACATGCAAACCAGCAATCAATAAAAGCAGATATGGCCTTTTAGGTTACACTTCAACAGCTCATGTCTTAGTCGCCAGGTTTTTGATGCTGAGTATAAATTTGCTTTCAGATTTTAGAGGTTACAAACAGGATGAAGAAAGCGTTGTTCTTTGTATTCATGGATTTCCTACCAGTAACTATGACTGGTCAAAGGTGGGCGGTCCTCTCTGTCTTTATGAACCAGTCAATTCCTAATCCCCGCCCCCCCCCCCCCCCCCCCCCCCCTGATATTTGACTGGGGTCTTTTTCTGTACAGCAGGGAATTTGCTCCAAAATGAGGCCCGCCCAGTCAGGCATTTGACTTTCATTTTCAAAATGCTGATCAGCATTGCAAGCAAAAGGATTTTTTAATTTTTTCTTGAAGGTCATTGCTCCTATATTCACTGTTTTGTTGGAGCATTTGAGAGCCTTTGAAAAAGCCCAGTAAATGTCGGCTTTGTGGAATGAACAATTTTAAAGGAGGATATTGCCATCTTCCCATCGTGCATTGTGGTCAAACTATATTATCAGACGGCTGAATTCCAGTGTGACTCATTTCAAAGTGTTGCCACGGAAGCAACACATTAGAGCACAAGAGAGATTCATAAAATGATTCTAGAAATCCAGTAAACTCCGATAACTGTATCGATTGTATGATAGAATTTCATGAAGTAGCAACAGATACCCTTCTCAGGCCTTAAAGATTTTGTTTGCTGTTTAAATATCTAATCAATATTTTTTGACTGTATGTAAATAAAAGCTTACTGATAAACCCTTTTACATATGAATAAAATGAATTGATACATGGGAAAATTTTTGAATAGTCGCAGGTGGGTGGGGGATTTGATTCTTTTTGAAGCACTAGCCGGTGGGGCATTTGACCATCTGCAAATATATAAACTGCCAACACACTGGGGAATTGGAACAAAATTTTTCATACAAGTCAAATGCTGGGAGGGGGGTAGGGGGAGGTGGCATGGGCGGTTTTTGAATTGACCGGCACATTATCCTGGGTTGCTGGCTATTATAACCTTCCAAAGAAACATGACAAATGCCTTCCAGATACCTTGTTGGAAGGGTGGGGGGGGGGGGGGGGGGGGAATAGGACATGCTTGGAATAGACCTTATAATATTCTTGATACCCGCCATCTTTGTGAGCACTTTAGGATTGATTGAGACAAAAGCGATGTAATGTGTTATTTCTGGGGGCAAACAAGTGGTAAAATCTGCCAATACATCATTGGGTAATTTGAGGTTGAGTTCATTTCCTCTCTCTTAAAATTTTGCTTGCTAAAAGGATAAGCTTTGCTTGCTAAAAGGATAAGCTTTGCCTTGCCCATCAGGCATGTGAGCATGCCAAGCTGTGCCCGACAGGGATTTACTTGAGAATGCTTCTGTTTATTTGCTCTAAAAATACATTTGGAATTATAAGTTTGCATGATATTGATTTATATTATTAATGACTGGTCCCAAGGGAAACAGTAATTTGTTTGCCGAGAGTCTCAATGTTTCCCAAAGGGCCAATCTTGAAGTGATTTGTTTCATAGCTGGAAATTTTGTTGCTGGAATTCATTAAATCTTGCTGTAATATGGCAGTTGTTGGTCAACATTCGCAGGTAACAGTGCACTGTTACCCTCTGACATCATAAATTTTGCAATGTTGCCTGCACAGAGATTTTGGTGAGAAACAGTTTCATTGTTAGATGTCATGTGACCTCGAGATAACCAATGAGAGTGCCCGCTGCTGGGAAGAAATTTCCAGCTATATAGCAATATGTTATTGCTCTCTTTGCTTGAAATTGGAATTATTGAAGAGTTAAAATTGTGGAAACAAGATATCTAGTCAATGTCATGAATTTTAGGTCTTTGAAGATTTTTGTACATCAGCAATGATGCAGGATGCTGAAGTAACATAAGCAATGATTTTAGTGAAACAAAATGAATTTAAATTAGGAGTTAGGTCATGCCTTTTCAATATTTGTATATATCTGAAAGAGTTATGCTGAATGGCACTTTGAGGTTACTGGTTAACTTCTTGGAAGCATGACAATAGGTACGTTCCTGTAAATGAGCCCATTTCATAATAACTGTGTAGTGTATAATTTTAATTTAAATCCAGGTTTGGGAACCACTGAAGAGAAATTTTGGACGAGTCATTGCAGCCGATATGCTGGGCTTAGGGTTTAGTGATAAACCGGTGGGTATAGCTGCTGTTTCAGTTCAAAATTGAATTCAGGCTAAAATTTTTTAACCTATTATGAGTCTTAATTTCCTTTGTCTCCTAGCCCTAATTCATGGAAATTATGGCTGGGAGACAAAGGAACCTGAGAATCAAGCTAGGTTAAAATTTCAGCAAGCAAAGAAAGTAGTGTCTAATAGCTTGGGGCTAGTGGATATATTGCTGATGGGCTAGTGAATTCTGTTCTTAACTAGCCCAACTGAAGTTTTTTTGGGAATTCAAATAACAGATTACCAATTTTTATGAGAACTGTAATATTAATCCTGCTCATCCCCAAAAAACTTTTTTGGGGGACTATAGTTATAATGACTTTTGGGCTAGTCCGTCCTAGCTACAGCTTGCCAAATTTAATTTTGACCTGTAACATATAAATAGCCATGTGTTATGCCGTATAGGGGTATTAAACTTATCTGGTCTCACCTCCACCTTCTGTCCCCTCTAGCATTTGAAAGTTTTATTTTTGTATCGTTCCTAGCCTGTTTTCAGGCCCCACTGTTCGTTGCTCTCATCGGCCATGTCTTAAAGTGCAAGAAAACTTGGAACTTTAATAGGTTCTTCATATTAGACACAATTATTTCAGCGTAGTGTTCATAATTGAAGAATTATGGAAATCAAGCAGGGTGTAACAGGGTAACACCCTCCAAGATCTCCATAATTCTTCAGATGATACGAAAGCTGAATTCAACAACTGTTATATTATTCATTCAAAATAATTCCTAGTTTAAAAAAAAAGCTAAAACATGCTTACCTCCATCGATGTTAAGTTCATCTTCGATAGTGCATGTTTATTGGCAAGTTTAGGAGATAAAGGGTTGTTCAGTTCTGCAAATATTCTCCAAACAGCAGATGTCCTCCAGCGAGTTGTCTTCTGGCTGTTCTTGCTATGTTTTTAACCAACAGTTCTTCCTCATGAAACAAGTGAAATGTTCCGCCATTTTGTATTCACTACCAAATTAACTCAACCTCATCTCCAGGTCTTCTTGGTAAACCATTCAATAATCTGGCAATTTTGCTGCATGATTGATGTCAGCAGTTCACAGTAGCTGGTAATTATGAATTATGCATGGGATGGAGCACGGATTTTAGCCAATCAGAAATGGAGAGATCTTTTGAATGAATAATCATTATTATACTACTACATGAGAAATTACTGCAATTTGATTGGCTTAGAGCAGTGGTATTTCAGCTTAATTTGAAATACCTACATGTGAAAATTACAAACCTTTTGTGGGTAGTAGTATAAACAAATAATAGCATGATTTGTATGTGACATTTGGCATAAATACCACTCGTGATATTTCAAAATTGTCTCAAATTTTATTTGCCTAACGGCTCGTGAAATTACATGTAGCAATTTAAAATATCACTCGTGGCATTTAATATACCAAACATCACTACAAATCATGCTATTACCTATACTTAAAATTATTATGATGTCATATAGACAGAATTGCTTGCATTTAAGAGAGGATAAGGGATCTAGGCGACACTTTAATTCGTGGTGTCTACCATAACGGAACAGCATGAATCTCATTAACTGAATGAATGAGCCCTAATAAGCTCTGAGTCAATAGCCCATGAGGCCGAGGCCAAATGGGCTATTGACTCAGAGGCCATGAGGGTGAGAGGAATAATTGTTTTAGTCAAATCCAACCAGTTCGTCAAGAATATTTTAGCTAGTTAAAGCTAGACTTTAATCCTCGTTTGCTGCCAAAAAGCCGGCGCTTTTCGCTACTAGTAGGCTATAACATATAGCCTAGTAGTAGCTCAACCAGTCAGAATGCAGCATTGATAATAGACCACCAGCTGGATTTGACTAAATATATATATTTCGTGAATATATAATTATAATATCTCACTTGGTTGCAATTTCGTTGAAATTCACACAGTCTATTGTTGTGCATTCTATGTTATCCAGCGTGGCAGAGATTACACAGTAATGGAACAAGCCACATTGCAGGAAGAATTTGTGCGGTATCTTGGAATACATAAGGTTCATATTTTAGCGCATGACCTGGGTGACACAGTTGCTCTTGAAATGTTGGCAAGGTAATTTCTGGGATGTTCTTTGAATTATATTGTTCAATGCTCTCAATTTAATCTCCTTGGTCAGGGAAGAAAAATGTTCAGCTCTGTCTCAATCTGACTCTTGTGGGACATAAAAGAGCCACTAAGGATATGTTACAATCTCTGTTAGTGACCACTCTTAGTGTCCATAGATTGTAGAATTGGGTGGTGGAAAGGTTTATATTCATGAGAGGTGAAATAAAAAATGTACAAATATTATTTTAATGTAACATGTAGAGCAGTTATTCTTGATTAACTACCGGTCAGCATTGTGCTGTATAGGTATGTTGGGTATTCCTTTTTGCCATGCCTCATCTGCACAGCCTCCCCTAACTATTAGCAGGGGTTTCAATAAAAATTGAAGTAGCTAGCAGGTTTGAAAAGAGTATCCAACTGTATCAATGTTCAAGGAGTGTCTGGGGGCGTACTTCTCCAGAGTATTTTGAAATTTCAGAGCCCTAGAATGTGATTTTCAGTGTTCTGAGTACAAAATTGAGGACAAAAGAGTGTGTTTTTCATTCAAAAATATGTAGCTTTCATTTAAGGTTTGATTTATCGGTGACACAATCAATTCCTACAACCCATGAACGAATGATGAAAACTAAATTACGTTAACTTTGCTCGTAAACAAATTCTGCATAAATCTATAAACTTGAAATATAGCGTTCACATGACTAAAGCATAAAACCAGTTAATTCAGATTTTATGATCTTTTTTATTTATGACATTATTTCTTTCTAGAAAAAAGTAGCCGACTTCTCTGTGCAAAGTAGCCTATGCCATGGTTTGCACTACTACAGAAATTTCTGGAAAACTCCTGGAGTTTTGAAATTTTTTTCCAGGGCCCTGGAAAACTCCTTTAAAATTCAATTTTGGCATCAACTCCTGGAAAACTCCTTGAATTTATCTATGAATCTTAGGATTAAAAAAATACTTTTTTGGACTGTTTTTTTTTTTTGTAAGTAACTTGTTTAGTGAAATTTACAACTTTGGGGTCCTGGATTTTTTTGTTTATACCCTGGAAAACTCCTGGAAATCTCCTGGAATTTCATAATCTAGAGGTAGCTATAGTACGAACCCTGCTACACGTTGTGTGCTTGAAAGCCCTGTATGAGATAAATTTATAATAGAGGGCTAAGAGGAGTTCTTTCCTAAGAGGAGTTCTTTGCCATAATAAAATTCTTAAGATCTGTGGCTCTGTCAATACCAAGTGTGCCCATCCCCTTCATCTCCACAACTTCGCAAGATGTCCTTTTAAATGTTTGACAACCCTGGTAACTTGCAGACGTTTTTAATTGTTTTCCCGGCTCATGGAAGTTCATCCATTTGCAGATATGAGGAAAGAAAGGCAAAAATGCAGGACACAGCAGAAAATGAACTGCAAATAGAATCATTGTGTTTAACTAATGGAGGTAATCATTGTTTCAACAAGGTTAGACAGCTGGTATTTTTAGTGTATTACTTAGCATGGAAAATAGATCAGAAAGGAAAGAGTTCATAAATACAAGATTACTGCTTCAAAAAGCATTTACTGCTGTAGATAACATCAAAGTCATTGAGGATGTGTGTGGCCGTTCTTTGACTTTAGTGATCCCATTCTGATCAATGATCAATATTCTATATCTTCTCATGTTTTAATTTCCTTTTTTTGTTAACTTGGTGATTTTCAGTTTTAAGTTTTGTCATGCTAAGAGTCAGAGAAGGAACTGAGGGCTGGTGACCTATCCAAGGCACGGTCCGGCACTGACGGGCACCCCAGGTCTTGCTGGTCTATGGAAATACATGCATTATCCAGACTTTTACTTTTAAATTAATAAAATATTAATCTGAGCTAACACTTTCATTATCTAATGTAACTTCAGGGATTTTTCCAGAGACAAACTTTCCTATGGTCATTCAAAAGGTAAACATTCTGCTAATTCAAAGAATGCACTATAATGTTATTATCAATGTATGACTCACTGTTATATATTATGCTAGTGGATATATGTTTCTAATGTCATACTGGCTGATAGACAAATTATTTTTGATAATAATTGAGTATTTGAATTCTTTATAAAGTTGCCTGTATATTTGATTGTACTTGCATGTAACATCAGGATGTAACATGTAATGTACATGTATGTGAAGATACAGTAGAACCTGATAACTTGTTCTCTTCATACTCTCTGCTAACCCGAACTCAATCCATTTTCCCTTGGATTTGAACCCACTTTTCCATCCTTTTCTGTTTACTCAAACTCAGATAACTTGAATTCCAGGCTTTCTGCTAACTCAACTAAATCTTGTTCCCACCAAAATTTACTTTGTTATAACTCAAATCCAACTCACCACAGATGCCATCCCATTTGCTCTTGTTGTGTAATCAGTAAAACACTAAAACTAATACTGCTGCAGTGATTTGGTTTTGATATAAGAAATGTACTGAACAGATCATATAATTAACAGTTATTTCCCTGTACTATTATAAGGATGTATAATTGTGTTACACTTTACATACTAATAACAAACACTATGAAACTATTGTTATCTTAAATATAGCTAATTGAATATTTGATCAACTCCAATAACTTGAATCCCTGTGACCTGAATCTGATTTTCATTCAAGTTACCAAGTTTCTACACTGTAAATTTATGTATAGCTTCCTTAGGTTATTCTTAAGTTATGTTTACTTTATCCTCTCTTGTTACAGTTGTCAGCAAATTCTTGGATAGGTCCACTACTTGTAAGGCTGGCAAGCTATCCATTATTTGCACGAAGGTAACAAAATACGTCATCTGCATTTATCCATGTAACCAGTCATGTAGATATCATAAATTATAGTGATTTAAACTCTCTTTTACACGTTCATTAAGTATTATTTACTGTGCTATGCTGATCTTGATTGATTCAGTTTGCTACCTTCACTTCCCTCCAGATTACTGACAGAATAACCTTTAATATTATTCATTTGATGTTTTGTGTTTTTGAAGTCTTGCGTCAGTATTTGGTCCCCAAACAAGACCTTCAAGGGAAGAACTACAGGACTTTTGGACAATTGCAAGACATAAAGATGGCTATCTTGTTGCACCAAGGTTATACAAATGTACTTCTTTCTGAAGATTATTTTTATAAGGAAATGATGTGATGAACAGACCCATCCATGCTTTTGATAGAGCAAACACAAAATTTAAATTCCCACTACTACGTACTATTTTGGGGTACAGAAACTGAGCTGCCGATTGGACTTAATTTAATATTTTCTTTTCACCTTTGGGTTTTCTTTGGCAGGAAAATGTAGAGGCCATGGATTTTTCAAACCAGATGACCATTTTGGTCAGATAACATACTGACTATATTTCTTGTTAATTTCTATGATTATAAAAGCAAAATTTGTCATCTCAAGAATGTTAGTCTTTGTATTTGATCTGTGTGGTTTAATATCATCAAGCATTGACAATGACCAGCTGTTAGTCACTGTAATGCTTAATGGTACCATTTTGCATTCAATAGAGAATACATATACACCTAGAGGTGTAGTAAACCTATAAATAATATTAATTGTTTCATGAAGTAAGTTTTTGGTTTTTTTGACAGCTGTGAATCAGCTTCTTAAGTACAAATTTTACCTGACGTGCCCATTTCTGAGCACTGTTATTCCTGACATTTAATTCAAGCATATTGTGATGTGAGACACTATAAAAGGTACTGAAATGTGGCACTGTGTTTAAGTATTTTGCAGTACATGAGTCAGCGGCGTGAAAACAGAGGTAGATGGGTAGGGGTTATGCAAACAACTTCAGTACCAGGTAAGGAACAGCTAAGAAAATGCGTAAATAAAATAAAAACCGTTGAAAAAGGAAGCAGCTTAGGTGACGTACAAACTTGGACACTGAAAGCTGCTTGACGTACATTCTTAGTGCTGTTCATGATCAATGTCCATTACTTATTATTTAGTATACACTATTAGTACTTCTAGCTTCAATATAAATCTAACAGGTCTCCAAAGCTGGCTTTAATATGTTATATAGCATAAGCTACCTCATACAACCGGCACTAAATTACACAATGTGTTATTTCAGCATGTTCTGTTAAATTTTACATTTTGTAAGATATGAGCCTGTAGGTAAAATGGCCATAATGTCTCTCCCATGAGGCAAATAATATTGTTAATGCTCTATTTCTTGTTCATGTTTCAGAACAATAAGTTGGTACATGTACATGTAGCTAATGCCTCCTCTACCATTTTTCACTGATAGTCTAGTGCGTCAGTCCCTTGGAGTTGAACATACATGATTGACATTATAATCATTATAAATTCATCTTGCCAGGAAATCCTGAGTTCACATTTAATGTTCTCTTCTTATGAAGTCAAATCATGGACAAAATGTTTGACTCGTGGTTTCGTTTTGTCGTTTCTTTGTGACACTTCTTAAACTGCAGTTGCAAACATTATGCATTTATACCTGCCAACTTTTTCTGAGATATAAGCGTGAGATTTTTATCCTTGGAGTGCTGAGATTTTTGAAGATGACACGATCATTTCCGAAGAAGTCCGAAGTCTTCCGAAGACGTCCGAAGTCTGCCGAAGGCGAAGTTTTCACTTGCTTTTCACTTCAAAAATCAGAGATCGTGAGGAAGGTATTGTCATTTATTCATTTTACACATGGTTTTCGTTCCTTACATGGGTCTGAGTGAACATATTTTTGGAAATTGTGTCAAGCAAGAGGGCAACAACACACATTTTTCAATCAGGCGTGAGATCGAAGTTTTCAACCCACAGGCGTGAGACTCACGCCTAAGGCGTGGGAGTTGGCAGGTGTATGCATTAAGCAATAAAAGAATAATTATAATCAGCCACAACTGAAATTGAAAAGTGCTGTTCTGAATACTTTGCAGTCGTCTATCATCAGAAACACTAATGCTGGGATTTTTATAAATTGCAATAGTTCTTACTCATCACAAAGATGTGAGCAAAAATACTGAGTTCTTGTCAGCTACATTTTTAGTTTCCAGGATCATGCATTATCCCCTTGCTAGGGTGTGAGTTTCGCTTGATATTATGAGATAGTGAAGCAATCCAATTGCTTTAGAGTGGTTTTCGTTTGAGTGTCGTAAAACCAAAACCAAAGTAATTACTCTGGCCAATCACATAGGACACAGACAATACATTGAACCAATCAAAACTCGAAGTAATTACATGTGGCTGACGCAAAGCGCGGGAAAATGCATGCGAGCGCGTCACAATTGGCTTTGGTTTTACTTCTGATTGGATGAAAAGGTGGCGCGAATCTTTTAAGCCAATCGCATCGTGTAGAAAGTCCAAAACCAATTACTTTTCGACACTCAAATGAAAACCGCTCTAAAACACCATTACACCACTGAGTGCATTATGTATTAATTAACGTCATCTCTTCTCTCGTTTTTCTGCTTCTGCTGAGTGCACAGTCCTATTGATACATACTTCCATTCTTCAAGCGTGTGCCTTCCTTTACTAAAACCAAAGAATGTAATAACTTTGTATTGGCTTCATTTACAGTGCACTTAATTTATGGCCCTGCTGATCCCATTAACCCTCCAATAACACTGGCCAAATATAGGTAAGCCATTTAGAGTGATGTTCTTAATTTAATTTTACCTCTACGAGATCTGTTCATAGGTTGTGCAATGTTTGCAGCACTTTTAAAAGGAGAAAAGTCTGATCCCCTAAATTATTGACCAATTTTGCTGACCTTCTTTGCTTGCAAGATTTGTGAACATTTATATTGTACATAGTCATGCTATGAAATACTTGGAATGCTAAGTGACGTAGTACAGATTACCATCATGGTTTCAGGGTAAAGAGATCTATGGTGCTTCAACTAGTTCTCATCTACTATGATACAGCTAATGCAATACAACAAAACCAAGTAGTACACATGCCACAGTTTTGTACTTCATGAAAGCATTCAATAAAACACCAGCAATTTCTTAAGAAACTAGCAGGGTTTGTAAAGTGTCTTGAATTCTTGAAAAAGTTGCAATTTTCCAGACCTGGAAAAGTCTGGAAAATAGAGTGAATGTCTGGAAAAAATGGTAAAAAGTCTTAAATGATTTTTTTAAAGTTACAGCAAGTGCTTTATAAGTGGAATTTTTTTCGTTTTGGTCAAATCTTATTCAATATTAAAGGTCTCTGTTGATCACCTATTTGATAACCTTGAGTCTGGAAAAAGAAAGTATTGTTTTGGGAAAAAGTCTTGAACTTTGGATCCAAAAATCTGTAGGAATCCTGAACTAGAGTATTATGGAATCCTTGGTTCCCTGCTCTCCTAGAAAGAATCTTTTTTACAGAGCTGTATCAAATCAAAAAGAGTTATTTGCAAAGAAGGGACATCTAATTCCTCCCCTATTTCCTCTGGGAACCCTGTTTCTTGATGTACTCAAACTTAACTTGCCTGATAGTCTGCAGTCCAAAGCACTGACCAGTAAATTTGTTTGCAGATGATGCACTATTATATGGTATTATACCAATTTTTATTTAAAAAAAAAAAAAAATTAAAACTGTACAAGAAGATCTTCACAGTTTAGAATGGTGGCAACATCATTAGTCACGGCAAATAGTATGTTAGAATGGTTTCAGCATCTCTCATCAATCTCAAGGAATGTATTCCCCCAAGAAGGTTAAGGAAACTGCATATTGTTATGTTTCCTGGCATTGTTCGTCCTAAATTGAATAGCGTCTCTTGGGACCCATCCTATAAGAAAGACATTAACAGGCTTTAAAAGGTCCAAAGAAATTAAGTAGCATGGTTTTGCCTCCAAAATTGCAACCTGACACAGCCAATGTAATGAGTTAGGATGGGATCTTGTGGATATCAAAGAAGAGGAAATATTATTTTAGTAATTAAGAAATATGCATACAAGTCATGCATTTAGCATAGAAAAGCTAAAGTTAGCAAGGTCGTTTACCTTTTTTCCTCAAAGCATAAGTGAATGAACTTTACCTTCAGAGATCATTCTAGCTCTTTACACTACTAGCTGCCTTAGGTAAATACATTAAATAGTATATTAATGCAGTGGAAATGAATATGACTTTATAAACTACTCAGGCCTGCTTTCTCGAAAAACTAATTAGCATTTTGTTTATAAGTTGAAAGCCATTTTAGAACTTTTTTTCTGCAAGAGCTCCACTGGGACACTAGTAAAAGTTTTTGCTACCCCAATGACATCATGGTGCAAAAATACATTTCTCTATTTTTTCTTCACATTTGTCAACAGGGAACTAGTTGTCAAAGGGACCTTTACATCACTTAAAGATGATATTGGGCACTATCCCCACTGGGAGGATCCTGATGGATTTATGGCTGCATATCAACACTTTCTTAGCAAATTCATGCAAGAAAAGTAATATTTAACCGTTTACCCAGTATGAAAAGTATATTTTTGTAATAGATTCAAAAGGTAGGGCCATTTTTTTTTTTTAAAAAATTGTTGTCTGCTATATGAAGGTGCTGGTTAGTCTTATTATAGTGTACACAGTAAATAATTACTTGAACCTCTAAAGCTTGAAAAACTATGAACATCAGAAATATTTCTTGCACATTTTAGTGTTGTAAGGAAGAAGTCAATCAGGTTTGAGAAAACTAAACTGCAGCGAGTCCTGAGCTTTATTGTGGTTGGCCATTGCACACAACTAACACTCCTAAAACATTTCAATGTTCACAGTTTTATGTGTTTGACCTAACTGGTAAACAAAACAGCTGCTTTGGTCATCTGAAAAGTTATTGAATAAAATAATTATGTTGACTTTTCATGAGCCCATGTGAATAACAGTAAGTTTATTGGTAATTAATGTAGTTTTAACCAGGCATGAAGTACCATAAAATTCTGAAAAATATAAGCCCCGGGGCTTATATTTTTCAAAGGCCCTTTTTGAGGGGCTTATATTTGGAGTGACTTTAATATGTACAGAGGGAAATTTGCATTTCAAAATTGATTGGGCTAGCTTGTAGTGGGAGGGAAATTTACCATTTTTGCTTGGTTTTACTTTGTATTCGAGGGCAAATTCCAAGTACTAGCCACCGGGGGGGCTTATATTCGGAGGGACGATGTAACAGGGTTTTTTGCATTACGATTTTTGGGGGGCTTATATTTTTTTGGTGGGGGGGGGGGGCTTATTTTCGGAATTTTACAGTATATCAAATAAGGCACAGTGTTTCATCTGATATCCACACAATCAAGAAGTGGATTGAAAAAAATAATGAGGCTCAGCTAAGTTTAATGAGCCTAACTTTGATCTGTCTGGAAATTGGATGCAACACTGGGAGTGCAGTGTTCATAGAGCCCCCCAAATGAACAAAATTACTCGTTAGAAAATTTCAATGCAAGAGGTTGCAAAGTTTTATGGTGATTAGCACCAGACATTCACATATGACACAGAAGTTTTTTTCTTTGTTTTGTAAACTAAATTGTTATTCAAGTGAGTTTGAGAAGTAAAGGAATGTTTACAAAAAGAGTCCAATGAATGAAAGATAGGTTAGGAGACAGATTTAGAGCTGTTTCTATTCCTGGTTGGAAAACAGTTGTTCCTAATTGAGTAATTGTTTTAATTTTCAGTGGACAAAAACCTTGTACCAGAATAATTTAAACAATATCACATTCTTTTTTACACTTTTCATGGGCTATAGAATGTAATTAGTTATCTGTGATAACACCAAAGAAAACTTATCATGATAACCTGAGAAAATAAATGTCAAATTTCACAAAATGACATCTTACAAATGAAGTGTTCAGAATTTTACTTGTGTTTTCACAATTCTTGTGAAATTTGACATTTATTTTCTCGGCCTCCCATGAGAAATAGTCTTTGGTGTTATTACAGATAATTTATAATTTATACCTATAGCCCTTGAAAAATGTACAAAAGAATGCTATATTGTTGAAATTATTCCGGTACAAGGTTTTTGTCCACTGAATGTTGACATTACTCAATTCCTGATGGATTCCATCTTAACACTACACTTTGGCACTAAACAAATCAACAAATAAATAAAGTGTGTTCTTTTTATGAGGCACTTATCCTATTCTCCTGAATATGAAAAATTTCCCCTGTGGAAAGGGCTGAATGATGATGATGATGATGAGTTAAGTGTATAGTCAGAAAACCAAGCAACAAATATATACATTTAGAATGGTCTTTATTCCAGGAGTTGTTGAGCATGGTGTGTTTGATGCAGTACAGAAAAGCAATTGAAATCATGCACTACTCATGGATGGAGTCTTCTGCTCCAGACAAACAATTTAACTTTCAACATCTTAAAGGGGTAGACTTCACCAACCTCACACCCTTGAAAAATGAACAGAAATGATCTGTTGATTTTTAATGGTGTAATTTTTTCTACAATTATGAGCATCCACTCCATGTTTTTTCACTGTTATTGAATTTTATATCATAAACCTATAAATGAGGTTAAAAAAATGATAATACTAATAGTGTTCATAAAGCAAAAAACTGAATGATTCTGGGAACTGTAGTAAAAGCATGAAAGTGGCCATTTATAATTGAGGAAGATGTCAATACAAACAGAATTGTGAGTTAGGTACAGAAAGAGCCCACATCATTGCATAAGTACAAAATAATGCTAATTGCAAGAACTGTCTCGTAAGGACAGTAATATTATTCTGTAAACAATAAGTTATTCAGCTCAACTGAACAATAACTTTTTAGCAAAGGTCAACTTCATGATTACTAATGGAATGCAAGAAAATGATTTCTTGAGTTTGGTTAGCGTATAAAATGTTCTACCATGTACAAAAACTCCTTCCTCTCTCTGTACAGTTATTAAACATTAAGGAGTCATAACGAGCTTTGGTCAAATTGCAATACATGCACATAAAGGAAGGAAACATTAATTATTTTGACACTATAATTATCATTGACTTTAGAGAAGTGAATGAGGAAGAGAAGTATTATTTATTTTTAAATTCAATATTTGATAGAGGAATATTTTCTCCTCTAGTCTAACATGGATACATGTAGCTGTGTTCATTTTGTTATACTGCTGATGATGCTTTTGTGAAACTTTTTTCATTTTATATGGCTTTTCTAGCAAAAATTATAGCTCAGAACATGATTTCACACTTACAATAAATTATTTTAAATAGTGGAATTGAATCAAATTAAAGTACTTCTTTAAACAGTTTTTTTGCACTGTTTCCTTTGTTTATTAATTTTGCAAATCAAAATCACCAATAATTAACTGTCATAAAAAATCATAACTCCGCATTTTTTGATCTGAATTCAAAATTGAACAAGCTAAATATCTGTATAAAATTTAACACTCTTGTGCTTGCTGCAGTTTAAGAATGAATGCAAAATACTAATTCACCTTTAACTTGTGACTAAACTGTTTAAGTATGTACATTTCAGGTGATTTAAACAACAACTTACTTCATTTTTTCTGAAAACTGGAAATCATCCTCGGCAAAGAATGTTGTATCAAGAAAACCATTGTATTAATATCTAACCAGTCCTTACTTCAGACACAAAAACTTAATCTCCAATATTACCTATAACATCATGCTTTATAGGTGATTTAGAGAATTTTGATAATAAATACTGAATTCATCTAAAGGTCATGCTTTTTCTTGACCAAGAGCTGTTAATTCTGTTACATTCTGCTTCAGCTGAAATTATACTAGGTACTAGCATAACAACATATCCTCATTCTCATACTTTTCAAATTCTTCATTATCTCACAAATGAACATTCACTTGTAGTAATATGAGCAGACTTCTGACATAAGGAATTAACAAGAATAAGGGCTACATCACTCTATTAAAATGACAGCCCTTAAGCTATACTTTTCTGCTTTCCTGTCATTCTGTTAGAAAACGAAAAATTGAAATTATGTGTGGAAGGGACAAACTTCTGTTGAACAATAAATTTTTAGTCTGACCAAAACATCAATAAACCTTCTAAATATATTATAATATTTTCTTTGGTTCCTAAACTGTCTTTGGTAGTGAATGAATATCTTTCTTCAGTCTAATGAGAGCAGCTACAGCCTCTGAAGTTGTCAACTTGTATCCAAACAGTGACGTCGTTGTTCCACTGCAATAAAATAAATTAAAAATAAATAAATAAATGGAAAATTGTTCATGGTTGCCAAATGCTAAGGTTTTAAAGGCTAACTGTACCTCTGGACTTAGACAGAACATTCTGCCACAATAGGATGGTTGTTAGTATAGTAAAAACAAGAACGCTCTTACAGCAGCTGTAAGTCTTGCTTGCTTGGAGATTAGATCTTCGAGAAATTGAGGAGGCAATCAATTCTACACAAAAGAGGATTTACTCACTAAAGGTTTCTCACCTCCTACTTCTGGATATTTACTTTTTATTTGTTTCTGAATTGATTTAGCACGCGTGTGAGTGACAACTGGAAATAAGTCTGCGGTGGTAGGTTAAAAGAAAAACCTCTTGATGTGTGAGGTTGATATCTTTAGTCTGCAGGCATGAGACTTGCACATGATGTGTGAGAGTTGAAAGGTATATAATGTGACAGTCCTGAAGTTGATTAATATTTTCTATATAATTATGTATCGCTTGTCATACATGTACTGAGAGGAGTCATCAGGTTCTTACCAGTTGATGTATTCATGTGCTGGGGTCCACTGCCTGTCAGTGACTGGTCCACATTCACCAAATGACTTCACATGCAAACATTTCAGCAGACTGCTTTTTCGCATCTGTCTCAGTGCAGTAATATCTACAAGTTAAAAATAATATTTCACATCCAGGCAAAAATCAAGGAAATCACATTTCACATTTTATTACTAACTTACTAACGAAAGTGATTCATGAATCACATGAAATTTAATCTGATACTGTGTGTGTGTTTCCTATACTATACTAAATTTAAACAATCAGAAAAGACAACACTCCATTTTGGCATTATAGAAGGGGCACCACTCCAATAAAAAAATTATTGGTATATGGTGTCTAGGTCCAAGTGCCTCCATAACAATAATAGCCCAAATACATCACACTCCATGAGCTGTGATTTACTGTTCCTCTGTAAATCCTTGTTACCGGTAATTATAATACACTGGTAGTATAATAGACGCTGTTCTTACCAGGTTTTCGGTTGCATTCAGCATAAATCCTAGCACATCTCTGTGCTGCAGAGGACTTCTGTTCTTCCTCTAATCCTTCAATCACAGCTATTCTGTCAGCAACTTCAGTGGCAGAGCATGCAATGATGTTATCACCATGAATCTGCAAATACAGTATTTTTATTAAAATCAAATCATTTCTTTGCATGTGTTAGTGTATTCTGGAGTCTGGCACATTGTTTTCGTCTTTTACACTTGACACGATGACATGAAGACCTAAAAAAGGCTACGTATATGCCGTATTCACTCTCTGTCTAGCAAAAAACCTTCACTCAAGCATTATTGCTTAATCTTTGTATCTAGGGTTTTTAATTGGGGGCATGGGAACAGAATGGTTCCATCCAAACAATTATCAGCTGTCGGTATTATGAACTGCAGGGTACTTTTAGCTCTGCTTTCTTTTAATAGCTCCCAATATAGTTAGTCATTCAGAAATAAACCAAGGTTTTAGGCTTACCACAACAGAACTTTCTACAAAGTCATCCATAAGCAGATGTCCCTCCAGCTTAAGGGTGTCAAATGGTGGAAAGAAGCCTTTCTTTGCTAGTTCACTCATGACTTCTCCATATCTTGAATCCCATCCATGTGCCTTTGCCAAAATCACCCTGGCAATGTCCCTTGCATTGCGTAATCGGCACTTGTTTCCATCCGCATCCAGAATGGCCACACCTCTGTAGATGAAGTCTTGTGCATAGTTACAGTTCATGGGATCTTTCTGTCCTGTTGATTTAACAAATTTACAAAATTGCTGTCAGACTAATTCTTCAAGCATCAACTGTGACCAGTGTGCACTTCACATAATAATGTGGATGATGGAAAAATAATGATAAAAGATTGTTTCTGATAATTTATTTTTTATTTCTTCTTATCAATGCCAACAAAAAAAGAATGGATATGGAGATCTAGTGGATAAGTTTCCTGATAGGCTAGTAAGGGTTAAGGGGCATACGTCAGTGCTTATATTCCAGAGGAGAATGCTTTTACCATTGAGGATGGAAGGCCACTGATCTCTCTTCTCTTCAAGTTCCTCCTTTAGCTTTGTTCTTCGCTCATTTCTTAAGAAAAGCTCCTGCGCTGAACGGTGCTCCATGTCATATACACCAGTCTCCATTGACAGCTGTCCATGCCGTGTGTAGTGAACAATGTCATGGTGAAAATTGCCTCTAATTTGCTCTATTAATTTGGATGCACTTTCCTCCAACATGTGAGTACATCGTGCTGTTGAGGGGAGTCTGGAGAGAGATCTAATGTTAAAACAATTACTTAGACCTTGCACAAACAAAATTCCCATCTGTCTTTTTTTTGAATGATAAAAAAGCCTGTATGGAAGATTTTATTAAGAGACCATGACAAATTGTGTGGTATTCTCATTAGACTCAGTACGAAGTCCTTTGACTTATGGGAAAAAGATCCCATGATCTGGGAACACACAAAATACATGTAACACACCAAAAAAAAACAAACAAACAAACACACAATAACAAAAATGAGGTACACAGCAGATAGAATGATAGTCTATTGTTTTTGATCAACAAATGTTTGCCTGAGTGTACAATGATTTGAAGTAATATATTCACCTGTAATCAAATCGTGCCCTACATCCTTTACATCGTGATGATCTGGCCTCAATCTCTGCCATAAGTAACTTATTCCGTGTTTCTTGTCTGTTCTTCCAGCCAATAAGCCACTTAGCTGCATCCTCTGCTGATTGTTGAGGTGCATACTGATAACTAGCAGGTGTACTAACATATGGCATACACCGTGCATCAACTGTCTCTATCTCACTGTAGGAGCTATTTAAGCTCTCCAGTGCCCTTATAACTTCTCGCTCTCTCTGAACCAAGGCACATTGCTTCTCTGCCTCTCTAATGTTCTTCTGTCTTTGCTTATGATTAAGTCTGTCTTGTAAGGCCTCCTTGCTGCCATATTTCTTTCTTGCAATAGTTATTAGATCAGATACTAAGAATTCATAAGAATCATTATCTATGGTCCTGAGATCTCTTTCTGTCAGACTGAATTGCTCCTGTAGAAAGGACAAGGCAAATTTGTTTTTTAACTTATTGTTTATTGTTTGTACAGAGTGCATGTTTTCTTTTCCTGTGATTAGCTGTTTGCCTTAACAATGAATACCAATACCAATGGGAAAGTCACCCTGCTACTCTGGAGACAACTTCATTACGGATAGAATAAAAGAGACCATTTTTGGTACACCATGTACATGTATGTCAGTTACCTCAACCAGGAAGTGAAGAAACAGACTAACAGATAACTAGAACAACTTTTACTACTTGTGGGTGCATGATGCTATGCAAAATGTACAAATTGTGAATGGCTATATACCCCGCCGTATTAAAGAAAAATTATTAGCAAGAGATCAGACATGCATAATCACAATACTAGAAAAAGGGCTAATTACTTTTGATCTTCCTTAATGTAAAATGACCACCGCTCAAAGCTCTTTTTATTTTCATTCAGTAAACCACTATCCAGTTTTAAGCACAATGTTAAAGGCAAATTATGTACCAGACTATGAGTCTTGAATTGCATAGTCTTTTTTCCTAAGATAATTTTGGATATTGTTGTAGAATTAGTATATTTATGTATTAATTACCTCTTTATCCTCTAGCTTAAGACATTATCCTGAAATGTTAAATTGTAAGTTTATTCTAATTTATTGTTATTTTTCTGTTTTCTTCATCAATTCCAAATTACACTCTTAAGCCCTTGTGGAGAGTTACTGTACTGTACTATATATACTGTAGAAGTCACAGGAAAAAATAACGGATTCCCATTTTTGGGTATTTAAAGAATACCCACAAAAAAGCCCAAATTTGGAAGAGTGAGACAAGTCCCAATCTGGGAACTTGGTTGGGAATTCCCTGGTTGGGACTTGTCTCACTTTGCCAAATTTGGGATTTTTATGGGTATTCTTTAAATACCCAAAAATATCCAAAAATGGGAATCCGTTATTTTTTCCTGTGGACTATGCCATAAATTTGTTAAGTAAGTAAGTAATTGGTTTAAAAACAGTGTTTTCACCTTGTGGCTCTTCATCTAAATAAGTAAATAAGTCCAGCAAAGATATGATACGATGTAGGAGCATTACCTTAGCATGGCATTTTCGCCTGTAGAACAAAGGATGACAGCTATCACAGAGTGTTACATCAAAATGAACATCAACACGATGAGAACAGTTCCGATAGCACACAACACATCTCCACTTTGAGTAGAGCCAATTTCTCCTTGCCATGATTTCCCAACAATTATCACCCTGGCAAAGTTCAACAGCTTTATCATAAGAAAACACAGATAATTCATTCAAAGGATTTGCAACGGAGAGTACCGTGGGCTTGTGCACCAGGCCAAGTCTTGCACACAGAGGTTTCCACATGCGTTTGGCATGAGAGTTCATTACACGGCAAGTTGATCCCAAGGAAGATAAAGCTGGTGCATCAAGAAAGGAAAGCAGGAAGTTGAGCATTTCTGGTGGAAGGCTCCCAAAGAAAGGGCCAGTGCTTTCAATGCCGCTGTTTCTTCTTTCCCTTACGTACAATCTTGTGATGTAACGTGGACTGCTGCAGACAAAATTTCCATGGCAAATGTCTTCAGTCTTTTTTCTTTTGGCTCCTGGAGGCATGTTTCTTCTCTCAGACAGAGTTTTTCCTGATTGGCTGTAAAGGAAAATTTGAGTGAAAAATGGGCATATACATGTACCACATCATGTGGAGGAAGAAATACCTTACGTTAACTTTTTTCATTCAAGTAGCTATCCAGAGAGAAGCTACAAAACTGTAGGTATTCAGAACCATCTTTCTTAGGGAAGCGGGGGAGCAATGAATATAGAAAGGGAAAGGATATGTCCATTTTTTAAATTAATTTTTTGCTGTGGCTGGGGACTGGAAATGGTACTTCACTCCTCATGTTAATCCAAGTTTAAAGTAGAGCTTCCAACCCTGGCTGGATATTGGCCTTGTCCTTTTTTTAATTGCGTTTTCATTGACCTCAACTTTGTCTCTGTCATTGCATAAACAAGGATGATCAAGGATGCATACATACTGAACCCCCACAAGCACCGTGTATTCTTCTAGTTAATCTAACAATGTAGGATAATCCCACTGTGTTTACATGTATACAGCTATTTTGAGAAAGGTTGTCGGAAAAAGTGCACGCAACAATCCCGAAAGGTATTGTGGGTGGTTTTTAGTTCATTGTTCTTCAAAGAAATTTGAGAGAATGGCACAAGAGGCCATGGACGTATGTTTGCGAGCGTTAGTGTTATTTCTTATGCAGCTTTCTCTTCACTCTTCAGGCATTATTTGACTATCTACTGACTTTCATGCTCCCCACCCAAAAAGAAAGAATGCCTGATTGCAAGTTAGAATTGCATGTAGAGGTCAAATTCAGCACTTTGGATGTATTTCTAGTCATTTCAGCTAGAATGGGCCTGGTTCATATGGGAAACCAATTGATTGTGCTTGTAGAATGACCATTTCTAAATGCAAGTATCTATGCAGGGAAAGGTAGAAGTTTTATCTTCTCCTGAGTTCAAAGGTCAAAGTGTTAAGCTTTCACTTGAAATCATCAATTGAAAATTAAATCACTCTTCTGTTGACCTTTGATCGCTGTATGTAACCAAGCTTCTGAGCATTTTTGAGCTACAATCTGCTAATTTCACTAAAATTATTAAATGATTGATTTTCATTTTTTCATGTTCTATTCAGATTTTCTCAATTTTTCAAATGAGAAACCAAAAATTATTTAAGATTATTTTTTTTTAGGAAAACTTGTTTTTGTTAACATTTTCCCTTCCTTATATGACTTACATGTAAATGAACCTTCTGCCTTGGGGCAAACATGGTCACTTGAAACCCCTTTAACTCTGACACTAATTGGCTGATGTTGTCCCATACCATGAATACCAAATTGTATGTCAGCCTGACCAGTTTCAAAGCAGAAAAATAAGGAAAAATCATTTGCTTATTCTACGTCAGTATCCACACTTTAAAGGGGAACAGAATGACTTAAAATAAAAGCCTTGAATACGAATAAATGAATACATGCTCAGGACCCGAAACCTTTTTTAAGAGGTTAGGGAAAAATCCACAGGGGTACTGCTGAACAAGCTTGCATGAACCTGAGTAATAAAACTCCAACAAAAAGAAATAAAATGTTTGTTTAAAATCGAAGATAGCGATTCTTTATTCATATGATAATGCGGTGAGCTCCAACAGGCTTCGCCAATTTAGAAGCGATATTTTAAAATTATGGTCAATTTTATTGTTTGAAGCCTGTGGAACAAAATTTGTTTTGATCCTTCAAGAAATCTCATCCTCACGAAACCTTCATTTGGCTTTCAACAGACATGTTACTCTCCAATTACCTTGTATGTGCCAGGATATAAACATTATGTACCTTCTCTTAGCCTGAAAACATTAACTTCTATCTTTAAAGTTAAGTAAAATGTTCCTAAGGAAGAATCAGAGTAAGGCACTTCACAAAACCCTACATCAGAAATTAGAAATTTTAACACCGCCTCGGCTTAAAACATGCAACTCTCCTCGGGTCCTGCTGGACGTTCCTTCTTGCTGCATTTCAGAACTGTTCATTACTAGCCTTTCAGAGATGACCTAAAGTAGCAGCGGTTAGAGAATCTGCCGTGGTTATTTCTTTCGCAAATTTTCAATGCCTCGCATTTTACATGTAAGATTAAAAATTGATACCAAATTGCTGTGACATGTGGCATTTCAGAATTATGCATGAAGAAGGGCTTCGAACTTTTGTTCCGGTTTTTCCGAAGAACTTCGATACACTTTTGCCCAGCTTTCTGGTGAATCTCTTCACCCTTATGAAACTAGAAATACTTTGAAAAATGGGTATAGCAACCTCAAATACGCAGCGATTCTCACATCTATTCGCGTTTTCGCACCTCAACGCCTCGCAGATTCGCTTACAAAAACAATAAACGCTCCGTAGAGTTCTGCTGGCGAAAACGAGCTCCATTAAGATTTCTTAAACGATTTTCGGTTCAATTCCCGCTGTTGAACTCTGAGAGAAAGTTTCTTCAATTATATATCAACCAGACAGACGTAGAAATCGAGCAAAAAGATGTTTTGTGGGCTAGCTTTGTTGTACAAGTTCTGAATATGCATTAGGTCGCCCACAAAGAAGTTAAACCATATCGGAGAATTATTTGAATTTTTCTCCGATTATCCAGTAAAACTTATTTTCTGTCGAGGAAGTAGTGGCTTGATTGATAGCAATAAAAAGAAATACACAACTGCAAACAGATAAAGCTCTGCTTCAGATCGAGAAATTCTTTCCAACTGCAAGTTAGTTGTAAACGAAGCACTTTGGAAATACATGGCTACATTCACAATATTCAGTAAGACATTTTCACGCCATCAAATGCTCAGGAGAGAAACTGAAATTCTCAGTTTAAATTCTGAAAACCTATTTTGTAAAATCATCTCTGTGTTAGGAAAACATATAATAAGAGGACGGCCTCCTTGGCGATTAAAAAAGCACAGGCTCGACGTACGGCTTGTGTTACACTTGTTTCGAACTTAACCAACTAGAAGCTAGTTGGCTGACCAAAGAACTAGATAGCAATTTTAAACACTCACCGATTCCTTTCCCTGCTTTGGAAGAGAAAAAACAACCAAAACTTGCCCAGTCGCGACAAAATGTAATGGCGGATAAGCGCTGAGAGATTATAACACACACATCCAAAGGAAATTTGGCTGTCACTAAAATCTGACTTTCATCAACCGCGAATATTTAAATACCCCTTACGTCTCATGTGTCCTATTAACAAGCAACCAACCAGAGCACAGGAAATTTACATCGTGACCAATGAGAAGATGAGAAACATATTCGAACCAGAGGTGATAACATGTACTCTCACGTGCACGAAACAATAGAAATCTCTCAAAAGAGGTTGCTACACAAAAGAATATATGAACTCCCACAATAGCTTTGATTGTAGTGATATTAGCATAACCTATTACAGCATGGAAATCAATTCAAATTGAGTGAAAATAAATTCAGACCATTGTTGTTTATATTAACCTTAAACTGTAATTTTTCACGCTATGCATGTGAATGAGGACTTCCTCTATACAACTTGTTTTGTTACGCGACCAATAGGTTGTGGTTTTTCTGCTCCCCTCAAGAATGAACAAGAATGAAACGGATAAACATCTGAGTTTTTAGTTTTCTTGTTGTTGGTTTTGTTAATAACTCGGAAATAACGCCTGCCACCGGCCTATCAGCCTTTTTGTCCCCATTGTGTGAAGTATCTATGCATGCACGTAGCTACAGCTTGCCAAGTTAATATCGACTCAAGAATTTAAATTGCCTAAGGCGCAAAACCTTGTTAGTGCATGAGAAAAAACATGCGTTACTTCGCGTTGTTTTCATTCTGGAGTTAAGTCTTGTTGTTTTATCTTGTCATAGTCACGGAATATTCTTCCCTTGAATTAGTTTTTAGATTCTACCAGTTGTATGGTTTTACCAACTATAAGCTACCGTTCTTATTCTAATGCGGGTTTCTTTTAAGTAATGATCTCACTTCAGACTGTTTGTTCTCTAAATATAATTGGCAATATCTCGCAAAAATTCCAAAAAGCACTTTCACAGTTGCATTCGCTCTTTTGAACGAGATTGTATAATTTTTTTGTGTAACTCTATTCCTTAGAATGTTTTCAAAATGAAACTACACAGTGAAGGTTTTTTCATTTTCTTTGAGTTTCGATTTTGACTGGTATTTTCAAGGCAGCGGGAGCGGAAGTGCATGCACTATTGGATTTATCATCATCTGTGATTGTTACTGAATGCTTTTTCATAAAATAATCGACAAAATACATGTGGGTTTACATGGAAACCTCTTTGTCTTTCCCGTCTCTATCTTTTTGCGGTTTTCTCTTTCACAAGTGTGCGGGGAGCCACAAGATCTTTTTTAGTAGTCTGACATTGGAAGATGACAAAAAGTACTTGTTAAGAAAAATATTTATAAAGTCGGCGTATTAAAGCCCATACTATAACAGCGGAAATTGAATTGCACAAAAGAAAATTTTGTAGTTTTTTTTTAATCACCAAACATTGAGCAGGACAAGCCCGCGTACAATATTTTTTTGTATTCACGTTTTCTTGCTTAGTTTTACGACCTTCGTATAAAAAAGCACATCATGGAAGGGGGAATATTGAAAAGTAGTGGCATCAGTGGAAAATACTGTCCTGATCTCTTGATTGTTCAGTGTTGCTAAGTAGGGGCCACAAACTAAGACAGCGCTCTTGCAGTTTATTAAGAAAGGATTCTTTGAATAGTTCAGTTAGTTGAACCTGTCCACACCGTACGTGACTAGTTAGACAATTTTGACGGTGTGATCCGGCCCGGCGTGATTTGTATTGCCAAGAGGGGAATAATGATCAGAGGGAAAATCTCTTTGTAATATTTTGTAATATTTTTGCTTAAATCCAGTCGCCTACAAGTAAACACTCTTTTGATGAACCATTCAGTTTGTGGTTGTGAATGATGTAATTTCCTTTAAAATGCCCTTAATCGCCATTAATTTATTCCAGTCAGGTTTTCTTTTTTGCAGTAATCCGATGACAGAACCACAAATTTTTTTGTTTTCCTGTTCTAATTTCCGTCATTTCTAATACTTCTGAGTGACTTCAAAAGTTCTGACTACTGAAGGACGCTTGGATAAGACGTGTTTCAAGCTTACGTCGACTTCTTTTACGTTTTACGTATTTAAACTTAAAAACAGTTAACGAATTTAGGACCTCCAGTCTTAATAAAACACTTTCAGAAAAGTAGCTTAGTCCATAATGTTTTTTACATCAGTAACATGTTGTGAAATATTTGGAAAAAGAAATGATTCAGTTTGTGAAAAAAATTTTGGTTCGTTTCACCAGTTTCTCATGACCTCTTGAGCCTTGTGTTCGTTTTGAACCGTTTTTGATAAACTAAATAAACGGTTAATGCGGCATAATTTTTAGAATTGGGAATATTTTACGGTTTATAAGTTTATAATTGCTTACCTTAGTCCTGTTTTAGCGGAAAAAGATGATGTCTCGTCGGTTTGGCCTTTGTATACAACGCCCTGGGGGGGTACTTCCTAGTAGTGCGCCGTGTTTATTTGATTCGTTTACTTTAACCCTTTAAGCCCTAAGAGTGATCAGCATCAAATTTCTCCTTGTAATATTGACGCTTTGCAAAACAGAGTGGTGATGAGAATTACAGACGTGATCACACAGGATGAAATTGCTTGGTATTTTATCAACTTCTCCCTACTACTTCTGTAGGAAATGAATAGGAGCAACAAATAAGAATTCAAATTTTGATCTTGGGGTTTAAAGGGTTAAAAAAAAAAACCAATATGGAGAAGGCGTTGTTCGATTGGCCAATCGTCTCGCAGTATGACGTCAAACCAAAGTATCGATTGAATAGAGTACCAAAGCGGTGACCTCATAAAAATGAAATCTCCGAAATTATGGGATTTGTCAGGATATTCTGAAAGAACAATGTCCAGGAGGCCTACTTGCCAAAAACGTGCATTTCGTGGCAAATTGTCTCTGAGATCGTAGCCCAGTTATGCTTAGAAAACTCCACACAGACCCTTCTAAATTTTTTTTGGGTCGACGCGCGCTTTGTCGGGTTATTTAGTTGGATTTTTCTCCGGACCGACTTGGCTTTCCCTTTTCGGCGCTGACTCTCTTTCCAGGTCTGTTCACTGTGCCCCTGATAAGAATGAAAGACCTGCTGAGCAGACTAAAATTTTTAAATTAACCCTAGTCTATGTTCCCGTCTATATTAGTGAGCTCACTAGAACTTAATAACAGTGTAACATAGCTATTTATCTATTTAGTTATCGTCCCATAGCTTAATGAGTATTTACCACTTACTTAACGCTATGCATTCTTATTAAAACATAACTAACGTATTTGTGGCTATTTTTCCCGCAGCTACATGTAGTTTACGCTCAATGAACTAATGTGTGGTCATTGAACTACTGGTGTGGTTATTGATCTGTTGTGTACTTATTGAACTGCTGTGTGGTTATTGAACTAACAAAAAGGAAAACGGAGGCTTGTACGAAATGAGCACAGTTTGCAAATTGACCTAGAATGCTTTGCGATCGTAGCGTCCACACCACCTGAGCCCGGGATTAAATTTTAACCCGGGTCTCTATTCAAAAGCATCTTCTCGGATAATTTTCTCTATTCTTTTTAGCGTAACTAACCATCAAATTGAAGACAAAAAGAATTAAATTGAATTTGCTTTTTAAACTTTCATATCTGAATTCAATTTTCGCTCTAACCCTAGGTTACCTTACTGAACCAGCTTTGAACAACCCGGCCCTTAATTCAAATTTGGCAAACACCCTGGGTTATCTTAACCCAGCTTTGAACAACCCGGCCTGGAATTTTATCGACCTGTTAAAGGGCCATGTTGCATTATCAATTTTCCCTGGGAATATGATGTCATTTTTCCTTTCTGAGCTTTCTGGGCCTTAAAAAGGGTGAAACTAAGCGACGTTTCAAGGACAGATTTAACGAACACAGACGTGCAGTCGACAAAACTAACATTAAATCTAAACCCACTACTGTTTCTGAACACTTCTCTCTCACTCTAACCATTCTCATACTGACATGCAGTTAATCCCACTAGAGAAAATTCATTCTTCACGTGATTCAGTTCGTAAGGCCAGGGAGTCGCATTTGATAGATAAGGCCATGACTCTTGAACCTCATGGCCTAAACCGCCGTGACGAATTATTGTAATCCATATCCTTAGTATTTTTCCTTTCCAGTTTTTATGTTGTACGTCAGTTCCGCCTCTCCCTTTTATTGCGACATTCTCCACCTATATAATATTGTGATTGCTACATAAGTTCAGTAACATCTGTAAACCTGAAGAAGGCTGGTATGACCAGCCGAAATATTGTTATAAAAAACAATACACGTTGTTTTAAATCAGCTTTGCAGTAATCTTTGGACTTCTCGTTCTTGTCTTTATATTTTGACTGATTTGATCTCTTTTCTAGAGATCCAACGTTTACAACTAGCAGGATCTTCGTCCACGGTTTTTGCAATTAATTTAATCCCTTAAAAAGGGTGCCAATTTTCATAGTTTATTTCTCTTAAATATGGTCAAAGTTTGAGAACCTCCTCGCCACACATCTAATCCTAAACTGGCCGCTTCCCTTAACAATCCATGTGGTTTTGGCCACATTATTCTTTTCTCGAGGCACTTCGTTACTCTTACTCACACTATGCGTTTACTGGCAGCCAGCCTTACGGCACCCTGAAGGTGAGGCCTATATAAAAGTTCTCTCTTTACAAACTACCCAGTTCATCCCCAGTATATCACACGCTGGTGGTGATTATCAGAGAATTGCTATGTCCGTCCCCAAAGTAACACCCCGGCCTACAAGTTAAGTACAGTGGGGAAAACGGGGGCCTACAGTTTTCCGTCGGAGTTCATTCACCATGATTTGGTGCCTTCTCAGGCTACCTTATCGATCGTGCTTATTGCATTCCCAAATTTTAAAACTTATGTTAAAAATTACACTCGCTTTAAATTGTACCACCTTTCCTCAAAACATAAGATCATATGTAATAGGAATTATTACTCGTCAGAAGCACTTCTGGTCTTGTATTTGCCTTTGGTTTGCTTCAGGCTAGGATCTCTACTAACTGGAGCTGGTCATGGCTCACAGGCAACGAAATGGCGTCATGCAACTTGCATATACGAGACGAAGAACAATACTCTTCCTCTTGTATGTACAAGTTGCTCGACGCCATTCTGTTGCCTGCGTAAGTGGGAAAGTATCCTGTGAACAAGCTATCTTCTGGGGCATAGGTCGAAGAGAAACGCCTAAGAAAGCGCGAGCGCAAAGGCTAGCAAGAACTGGGACCGACGCAATCCCTGACTTCTGGCATGCCCAGTCCTTTAGATTAAGAAAGAAAGCTCAAAAGAAGCAGTATTGTCCCGTATTCCCTGTTCCCTAGACGAAAGATAATAGATTGAAACATGGAGAGTTAGCAATAGTCTTAGAGACCGAGCAAGTCTTACTGTAGTAATGTTCCTTTCAAAAGAGAAAAAGCTCAAAATAAGCCGATTATGCTAGCAGGCCTAGGGCTACTTTTATAAACAGTGCTAACAACAAACATGTTAGCACAATCGATAAGAACCTACTCTCCTCTGTTCGATGTAAACGAACGTTCCCTCCAGGGGAACTTTGGATTGCTTTCGTACACATTTACTCACCACTGCTAATATGTGTTTTATACTTGGCGAAATCTATAATATATAGATTTAGTCAGGGCTAAGAGCGAAGCTCTAGATAATGTTTATAGTTTGTTCAAACAAAATATAAACTCGCGTAATGCGTGTAGTAAACTTTTTTTGTACATTTCTTTGCCGTTGTTTTGCACGAGTACAACGCGAAACTTCCAGAAACTTCCTAGTTACACGTTTTATATATGGAGAAAAATTGAGTACGTGTTCTCATTCACTTTTTTTTTCACTGCCGCTCATTCAGTTTTACCTTGCATTGGTAGCCGCTAGCATTCATCATTTTCTCACCGCCGCTACAAAATTTTCATGTTGTTCTTCTAACAAAAAAGTCTCCTTTGTTTTTTTCTTACTCTAGATCTCTGTCGCCCTTTTTCTTGTTGAGATTCACTGGCCTTTCGCCTACTTTCTCTTTTTCTCTGTCTTTTTCTTGCTCTATATTCCAAATCACTTGCGGTCTAAGCTTATTATTTTAGACAACGCGGACACAGAAACAATTTTCGCTTTCCGTTTTCGTATTTATTGACTCTTTAGTTGTCTCTGCTTTACAAGACAGGGGTGGCTATGCGATTTTCCGCCAAAATAACCTCGAGTTGCATTTGGGTTGCCATACCTGTTGATTGAGCTATTTTACATTGGTATGCCTGTGGTGCGGACGGTCGGTCGGTCAGGCGTGCGGGCGTACGGTCACGTGATTATTACAATTTTTCGGATGGGTAGATAACCAAGTTTTTTTACCCGTGGTGCTCCGCGGCGAGCGCTTCGCGTGCGCGAGAACTGCGCTACTAACCGACTGAACTCGCATCTTAGTCCAGTCAAATTGTGGTTTAGTATCAAACTAATTGCAACATAATTTTTTTCAACGCCATTTAATTGTTGAATGGCTGTTTAACAACAAACTAAAAATCGGCCAAAATCGGTTTGGTGAAACATGAGAAAAATTGGCAAGAAAGATTTTCAACTCTCACCACAGGAAGCCCAATTTCGGGAAGATCACAAATTCTGACAAAACATCTGATAATTGTGTTTTATTTTCTCAAGAATTTTTGATACAACATCGCTAGTGTATTTTGGGTAGTTTTGATTTAAAAAGCGCCGGCTTAATGTGTGAGAAACACCAGGGTAAGTGTTTCGTCTTGACCGCTCTGCACAGGTAACCCAGCCACTTTTCCGTCTTCATATTCTGTTTTCCAAGCTTTAATTTTTTTTTCTATGACGGTATTTAAAAGGGAAATTATTAGTCAGTCTGTGTTAACATGGTTAAAAACAATAATTGATTTTCATGCGCAATATCAGAAATGCAGTAAGTATTTTAGCAGTTTTACAGGCTGGTAATTTTTTATATGTGCAGCATGGATTCAAATTTAATAGCTGACTGATGGTGAACAGTTTGATTTGATATTTTGCTCACCTTCGGTCAGCTACTAAATTTGCATCCATGCTGCAGGATAACGTGCGACTAAATGTGTGCAACGGACGATAGCTTAGTTTCAGTACAAACTGTTTCACGCCTATTCCCTTTTTCTGTACGTAATCGAGTTTTGTGAAGTAGTTATGTTCAAACGTTGGACACAATATGTGTGATCGAAAACAGGGATTCTTTTTTTTTCTCGCGACATGCGCAACTTCCTTTAGGATTATAACTCCGTGCTTTACAATGTGAGTGAATAAATATTCTGCTAAGGACTCCGTCTATTTAGTTTTTGCTAGATTTTAACGCTCAGTTTGCGCTTTTCATTACACCTCGCCAAATCTGTTGTAAGGGAAATCCAGAAAACCAAGCGCAGTGTGATTGTTCCAGTTTTATATTCTTCTTGTAGCGAGTCTCAGATTTAGTTTAGTGTATCTGTATGTTTAGTTTGCATTTTCTGCGACAGCCCTTCATTTCTTGGTAAGATGAATAAGTAGAGTAATCGCTTTGTTGTCTCGAGGCGTTTATATTCCCTCCTTGCATTTCTTATGTCAGAACAACTCTGAACCTTGACCAGTTTTTTTTTTCGTCCATTGGCAAATGAAGTCTGAAGACCTCTTTTTCTATAACGATCATGGGATCCTATACGTCCGAAAATATTTGCAGCGGTCAATGAAGGAGCGAAAGTACTGGACATATGTACGACATTAATGGGCTTGCCTGACTTAGCTTCTGATGGCTCACCTCTTTTTACGGAGCCTATGTTTCTCTTCGGATGAGCGTTGCGTAACACTTCAACTTACTACATGTAAACCTTTTCACTAAGTTGCGTAAATTCCCATTTCTCCATAGACCCTTGCATTATATTTTTACATACGCATTGTTTTGGCTACCCAGAGTTAATTTTTCCCCTAAAAACCTGCCTCCTTATTTTACTATTTCGCTTTCTTGAAACAAACGTTTGCTGGAACCAAAGTTCTTATGCGATGAATGTTCCGTTAACCTTTATAATTTTTTTGCGAAGATAACAACACTTTTCCTTAAATGAAAACGCATTCCTCTCCTATCAAATTCATAGGCATTGGAGCTTATCCGCTCAAAAACTCTGCATTGTTGTGCATCGTAAAGAATTAGTATCCTCCCCTCCTCTCCAATTCACTTTTATCAACAGGAAAACAAAAAAGTTCAAAAACGTGAAACTTGTATATGCGAGGAAGTCAGTACGTTAACGCACATTAATGTATAGGTAGCCGTAAAAGCCAAAGCATTACCTTGCGAGATATTTCAAAACGTACCAAAGCGTCTTAGTCTTTTGACAAGAAAAAGAGCAAAAGCAAAATGAGCCCGAAAATCCTCCTAGAAAAGAACAAGGAAAGGAAAAATAGAATGAGTTAGGAGAAAGAGAAAAAAAAAATGGCTGCATTATTAGCTGTTATGTTGACTTCTTTGGAGATAGTTTTTGAAAGAGAAAACTGTTTGATGGGAGAGCTCTGTTTTGGCTGTAACCTTCTTAAAAATCCAACTAGAAATAGACCCGAAATATATTTTGCTTACTCTTGCAGCTAACAGAAATCTGATTTAAAGCCAATGATTAAGTAACGGCCTTCATTTTTCAGATTTAAAGCTTTACGACTAAATTGGTTGTAGTTTAACAGCCAACAGTTCACTCTCTTACTCTGTAACCCTCCTCTTATTTGGGGGTTCCTTGAGTGGAGAAAGGGTTTCCTGTGCAAAAGCCAACCGTCTTTAATATTTATCCTTTTTTTTAAAAAAAACACTTCGTTTTATCACCGAAAACTAGGTAGCAGTTATTCTTTCTTCTTTCACTTTTCCATAAAAGTAACACATTTTGTGCATTTTTTGTTTTAATGTATAATTTCAAATAACGTTGGTTCCCTGTGTTTAAAGCTTAAAATGTTCAACGCTTAATTTTGACATGTTCCACCGATCGGATTTTGGCGGATTTTTAGTATGTGGCTAGATAGGCCACCCTTACTTAAATGGCGTTGAAAACAATTCTGTTGCAATTAGTTTGATGTTGAGCCTCGAAAATGCCTAGATTGACTGGACTATGTAGGTCGACCGGATGCACCTTCGGCCCGCGTTGCCTGATAACAAACCCTAATACACCAAAACTAGCAAAGCAGAACATACAAAACGAGATATAATCTTTTACTTTTATTTTTAAGCTCAGATGACGATAAATAGTTTGAATTTTGGTTCTTTTAAACTCTAGATAACATGGAAAGATTTAGTTGTGTCAAAGATACTCAGTAAAATATTTCTATTTGTAATATTCTGAATCTACGTCTGAATCTCTATTATCTTTTCTTCTTTATTGTTTATAAGTATTATTCGTCTTGATATTCCACACAACAATGACACCTAATAGAGACTTAGTTCATTGATATTCTCTCTTGATTGTGATCAGTCTACTGTGCAACTCTAAAATACTTTGTCTAATTGCAAATGTATTCTAAACCAAGCTTAAACCAGCATAAAAACTGAGTTTATTTCATAACGACAATGCATCGCAAGAACTTCCATCTGAGCCAGCATCTGTAGAAAGAGATAATAGACAATAAAATTATTTGAAGAGCGCTTACAGTCAAGTACAAGTCCGGGCCGAACGGGATTACATTTTTTCACCTTACAGTACCATTTCAGAGACAAAACGAGAAAGCGTACAACCCCACTCACCCTCTCTTGATTGCTATTACTTTACTTCTAGCTCGAATTTTGTGATGCTAAAGTTGTCTTTGGAGGGCAGCTTGCCACATGATAACCGTACCTACCCTAAACCCCGACAGCGTTTGCCTAGTTGGAAATGACAGTCCCGTCTCCAGCAGGAGGCATGACAATGATGTCCTCAATTAGTACGTAGAGATAAATACATTGACACTTTATAATAAGAGGTTTTTTGAAGTCGGTTGTAAACGCGTTGCGAGAGGAAATCACTCGCCTCTAAAGTAATAGCTATAGGTGTCCTAAGAGCAGATAAAAGCCTTTAAAGTAACCATTGACTCACTTTATATCTTCAATACTGTGATCCTATGATTCTCTCTCTCAGCAATGGCTATTCTACCGTCAGGGAACTGAGCAAGACCATACGGAAACCAACACTCATTCAGGGCGGTGCCATATTTTCCGTGCTCCCTCATTGGCTCTCCATCCATGGAGAACACTCTGATTTTATGATTATCGTAGTCGGCCCCATACACCTCCTTTTTATCAGCATCAAACAGCATATAACGCAAATTAGTGCCATTGGGACCAAATGTGGACAGAAAATTCCCCTCGGCGTCAAACGCTTGAATCTTATTTAGAGCTGAATCTGTGACGTAGATTCTTCCTTTTTCATCGCAGCTCACATTACTGATGGTATGGAATTCCCCCTCATTTCGTCCAAACTTTCCGAACTTGCATACCCTCTTTCCATCAGCGTCGAAAACATGAACGCACAAACCGGAAATATCTCCAGCAATTATTCGGCCGTCGGGATCTGTCGTAATGCAAGTGAATCTGGAAGACATTTCGGCTGCATCATCTTCTGGCTGCCCAAAGATTTGCAGGAGCTGATTTCCTTCGTAGTCAAAGATTTGAATCCTACCCACGCCTCCATCAACTTTATCGGCGACCAAAATGCCGCCATCCTTGGTCAGGCAAAAATCTGCCATGCCATTGACCTTCCCCTCTCCTCTTTTCAGCAGGCATTTTAAGAATTTTCCTTTGGGATTAAACAACTGAATTCTCTGGATCGTGACAATGCCTCCTACGCCGATGACATCTTCCTCGAGCACCAAGAACTGGCCTTTCTTATCTATAGCCACTTTTTCGGGATAACTCATCTGCCCATCGGACATGCCATAATCACCAAAGCACCATATCTCCGGGGGTTTATATGGAGGCTTGTCATCGGAAACGGCCTCAGCTGAAATATCAAATTTGGGCCAGTCGCCGAGATCTTGACACAAACCCAAAATGTACCCCTTGGCTGCATCGTTAATGACTTTTACTTCTGTTAATAAGCTGGGGTTATTTTTTTCTTCCATTGCAGCATACACCCCATCAACGTCCTTCAATTTTGTCAGCAGAGAACGAAAGTACCTGGCCACAACCTGAGGCTCGTCAAAGTGAATGAATGAAGCTTCCAGCAGAGCGATTTTACATGCCGTCACCCGATCATCAGTCGAATTGTCGGAATCTTTTAATACCATCTCCCCTGTCTGATGTTTTAGCCAAAACTTAACTTTACTGAAGGTTTCGTCATCGGGTTTGACGTATTTCAGCGAGATTAACCTGTCACGAATGTTGAGAGCTGCAGAACCGAGGAAGCTGCGAAAGGCTTTGTTTTCGATCTTGCGAATTTCCCCGAGAATCTGCTCTTTCAGCCACCTGTACGTAGAGTCATTGTCTTCGACAGTTTCTTTGACTGTGTCCCATTGCTCGCTAACTAAAAGTTGGAAAGCGAGCTTAAACCAACCTTTCAATGACCTCTCGGACATGTTGAGGTGCCTTAATCTACGAAACCAAAATAAACGGATGGTTTAAATGCTGTATTACTCAGTTTCCAAATATAATACCAATTTAGTTGACTACGTAGTCGACTATGAAATGCAAATCATTTTGTTCAGCTGGTCAAACACAAAATGGCGAACGAGCAGGCAGCTGGTTTAGTCGATATTTAAAAACGATTATTTCATTTGCATAATGCATTTGGGCTGGGCTTACCTTATACAGAGGGCAGAGTTGAAAATAAAAATTTGTCTGGAAATTTTCGAAATGATAATTGTCAAACTTATTAGTTATATATGTATGCGGAACTCCTTTTGCTCTTTCTGTGAATTTGCATACAGTCTTTGGGGAAATGCCGGCCACCAAAACCTGCTCGCTTGTGGCAAAAAAGTAACAAAACCAAGTCATCACATCATTGTTTGGTCCTGGGTTAAGGTCACCTAGGGTTAGTAGAAAAATTAGAATTTCGATATAAAACTGGGCTTAAAGAGCAAATTCAGTTTAATTCTTTGCGTCTTTAATTTGATTGTTGGATACGCTAAAAAGAATAGAAAAAGTTATCCGAGGAAATGCTTTTATGAAAAAAAGGTAAGAAACCTCAGCTGATTAAAACCATTGTAGTTGAGCCCGGGTTAA
>NC_133213.1:12741312-12758812 GCF_958299795.1 Porites lutea | reverse complement strand
GACTTGTTGGTTACCTGATTTGTGCAGCATGAATGCATTGTATGAGAGTATATATTGATGATATGCGATATGATCATAGTCTATACGTATATTTTTAAAATTGTGAAAAAATCTCTCATGTATTCAGTTTTTTGATAATCCATCCAAGGCTTGATTTGTAGCTATATTATTATCTTGTTCTTGGTCATCACCATTTGTCAACTCAAGGACAGTTGTTCGTTCCTAAAACGAAGTCTCGAGCATTCTGAAATGAAAACAGACATGCTGAGACAAAGATCAAGTCATGTAACCCTATGTAAGGCAATCTGGGTTCCGGAATCCACGAAATTTTTTTGTGAAATCCCCAATCCTCGGCTCTGGAATTTAAAATTTAGCACTAGGAATCTCAGTGGGCTCCCGTTTCCGATTAGAATCTCGAATCCAAATTCCACTGACAACAAAGTCGAGAATCCAGTATCTAGCCGACAATGGAAATCAGACAGCTTGGAATCCAGAATCCAAGACTGTGTTTGTTGGATTACCTTACATGGGGCAAAGACATTTCTATTACGTAACGTGTTAACCTTGACTCGGTCGTTCACGTCCATGCTGTTGAGGAGCTGCGACGTCGTTCAAAATACGTTTCATACCGTTTTTTTGCAAACAAGGAGCCAAAAACTGTAGTCTTTCTGCCCATGACGCCATAACTTGTAACCATAGCAAGCTACCCTCACCTTTATTTGCAAAAATGGTCTCAGAGGTAAACGAGCAATTGCTGAAGAAAAAGTGTTCTCTCACTCTTGATAGTAAACCGTATACAAAAAGATAATCAGCCTTATACATTGGGCGGAGGAGGAGGCGAATACACCTTCCACTCCAAGCGTACGTCCAAGGGTTAACAAAGTGCATGCAATGGGGAGATGTAACACTGGTCCTAGTAAAATGCTAGTGTCTGGGAAGTAAAACACTAGAGTCTGGATAACTCCATGGGTAAGGAAAGCTCAAGGCTGCGTAGGAGGATAACATATCTAATAACTTTTAGTTATAGGATCTAAGCTACAAAACCTTAACGTTGAATATAAATACTAACTCACTTCATTGTCCGCTGACCGAACAATTATACACGAACCACTTTTCTCATGTAGTTGCTCTTGGCCAGGAATATAGGTCATATCAGTGTTTAGAAGATTGCAAGTGTACTGCTTCGTTTCAGAAAAGATGACACTATCACAAATATCCTGCCTCAAACATAAGTCCATGCACTGAATCTCGGTCCTCGCAGAATCTGACTCTATCACGCGACCTTTACATGCTTTTTTGGGGAGTTTATGATGTTTGCATCCACCTACAAGACTACAGATTACGATTTCTTGTTCTAGATGGTGTATTTTTCTTTGCACGCTCAAGGGATGTTAAGCGGCGACGCTCACCATTGGACGTTTTTATGCTTGAGACGTTAAAGTCGTCTAGACGCATTTAAGGTCTGAGAAGTTTAAGTCAAGTGTAAAAACGGAACGCATAGAAGTTGACGAAAGCGTTAGAAAAGAGCAGAATTTTCTGAATGAAAGACACTTGAAACACTGACTCTTCTCAGTCGTTTCTGTAGGAGTTGGGCAAAAGTGCGTCCTAGTTTATGGCGTCCAGTTTTTATAACAGACGTATTTAACGTCTATTTAAGTGTGTCTAAATGACGTACTTAACAAAAGACGATTCTTAATGGTTAATATGTCGTCGCACGTTAAACGCGTCTGTTTTATATACCGCTTTTTTACACTAAACGTTTAGTCGTCTTATAACGACTTTAATGTCTCTGGCATAAAAACAGTTGTTGACTTTAATCAGTGGTAACTCGTACAGGAGTAGCAATAGATGCCATTAAAGCCCTACTCTGCGAACTGGTCTATTTTCCGGAGGGGAAGGGGTTGCTGTAGACTGGTTACTGCGAGTTCTCCATTCGGGAGATGCGGCCATTGCCGCTCACTTATTCGTACTCTCTCGACTTGCTTTGCTCGCCACCGTAGTTGGAGAGCTGGCTTCCGAGGTTAAGCACTTAAAAGGTCTCTTTTGAGGGGCTTATATTCGGAGAAGTCATTTACGCAGAGGAACTTCTCATAGGAGGGGAATTTGCCATCCAATGCAAGCTCCTCTCCAATGAGATTATTACTGGGGAATTGACTGGAAATACCGTGGTAGCGTAATCGTTCTGAACATGCCAACTTTAAACACCACATTGTATTTGAGGACAATTTCCAGAATGATGTAAACCCCTAGGGGCTTACAAGCTGAGGGGCTTTAAGTAAGCTTTTTGCGGTTGGAATTTGGGAGGCTTATATTCGGAGGAGCTCAGAAATTAAGGTGCTTATTTTCGGAATTTTATCAACGAAGTGGGTTTTCCCTGCTAGCAGAGGTCTCTCACGGAGAGGCCAAAATAAGAGGAATAAGAGAAAGCATCTCCCTCCTCTCATTTTTCACTCCCCTTTCTTCAACTACTTTTTCCATGTCTTGCACGCTCAACGAAGCAAACCTGGAAGTCATGTTTTTGCTTCGTCACTGACGGAAAACAACACAAAGCGCACGAACTTGACACGATTACCCTTAGAAATCATGCACCGCAGTCATACGTGACATGATTACCCGTGACCTTTAGTTTCCTTGACATGATTATTGTATAATCTGCAGCTAGATGACGTCCCAAGCGCTGATTTCGAAAATTCACTGTACGCTTTCGGCCAATCAGAAAAGAGATAGTGAGTTGAAAGTATAATAATTGACTTTATTACATGTGTGGCCAGTAATTACATTTAAGACTTTAACAACCCACGACACATTTTTAAGCCATATAAATGACGCTGATACTTTGAACACTTCTAACATCCTACCCTCTCTCTGATGGTCACGAATTTGTTCATGTATCGTTTTCTTTAATGAGTTATAACTTAGCTTACCTTTTTCATCAGTTAAATGGAATGTTCGTATGACAAGAAAGACGAGAAAAAAGAGGGACCTGCGACAACGGGCTAAAGATACAAAAAAAAATTAGTTACATAACGGTAGTATTACGTACGGATTTGCAAATAAAAGCGGGCCTGAGATTGAAGTCTTAGATAATAATCATGGATGCCAGCTTTCTGTTCAAAGCTGACCTTCAAATGAAGTACAGGAACAAATATTTCGAACCAAAAATTTCGTAACAAATGTAGTTGTTAACAATTTGGATTCAGTAAAAGTAGCCTTCCAACAACTTATCATTAACACTTAAATAACTTGTACATGACAATATCTAACTGAATCTAAATTAGTCACGTTTTCCTATTAAGAAGAAACGCTAGCAGAGAAAATATAATTGGTAACCAAGGCCAAAATAACTTTTCGAACTGACGTCATTAATTAGATAAATATAAATGAGCGTCCAAATATTTCAATATTTGTGAGTAATTTAGCGGGATAATGAGCTTTCGCAATAACTTCTCAGGGGCCTTATTATACATAAAAAGAGTAAAACCGGCGTTATTTATTTATTTATTTTTTTAATTTCTTCTTTCGTGCTTCTAATTCTCAATACGGCCGCCAAAATCAGATATAATAATAAACGAGGACCCGTTTGAGGAAATAGGCACGAGACCTGTTTAGAACTCAGAGGGGATGAACTGCGTTAAAACTTGCGTTTCTTTTCGCATAACCAACTGCGGTAAATTAAGCTGGGTCTACCTACAGCTTTTTAAGCCGTTTACACTGATGTAGCGACAATTCCGGTATATTCGGGTCATAAAATACGTCCATGCCTTTGACTACTTTTGACAGTTACACTTCTAAAGTAAAAAAATTTTGTCATGTAGAAAGCTGTTTTATTGGACATGTTACTTTGAGGATGGTTTGTATAACCGATGCGTACATAGTAAGACTTACCCACAACTCGACTTTTGCGAAAACAAGCAAGGAAAGTCGAGAGAACTATTTTTTACCGTTGACTAATTAAACCAAGGCGGACTTTTAGAAAGTCTTCATTGAAAGGGCAGCTGTTGAGTAGTAACGTGTGAATCAGTGGTTGCTGGCTCTACTCGCTTTAAACAGTTCTTATATACATGTATAATGGCGTTTTAACAGTAAGCCGGAGTCTTCAGACGTGGATTTCCACTGTCGATTCTTTGTACGTGCATACTGACGAAATTTTTTTACTGACTTTGCGTGCGTAAAACAAGGGAGGCGATATATGAAAGGTTGCGCGTAAAACGTACTAACGTAAAATTCGAGTACGGTTCGAGTTTTACTTTCATGCATGGCCTGAATTTATTTAAGCGCGCAAAGCCAACTAAGAATTATCTCCATAAGCGCCTTAAACTAGGCGAAAGTGGAAGTCTACTTTACCAAAGTTTTGTACTTACTTTTACACATGTTATTTGTCCTCTGAAAAGCAGTTTGTAATAACGTTTAACTCGGTACTGACGTATGGTAACATTGCACTCTCTTTAATATTCTCATACCAACCTTGAAGTCAGTTTGACACGACTTTGAAAATTCTGATTCTGCTACCTGGTGAAAAGCAAACATTTCAATCAGTAAACAAACGAAGCCCCATCAATGTCGTTAGTATTGTTGACTTAGTTAATTTCTTTCCTTCATCTTTGTCGCCCCTCTCACAGATTTCTGATACTGATTACTTTTATGTTCGCATGAAAGAAAGCATTGACACATGTCACAAATCACTGATTAGCACTGAACGTAGTGAATTTGTGCCGCATAAATAAAGTCACTGTTAAAAGGCCACTTCCGAGTTCCAAAAACCCTTACTTTCAAAATGAGGCCAAGTGCACAACCTTTCTTGTGAAAACGAGTTTTATTTGCATGCGAATGACAAATCATTTCCGTGCCCACGGCAATAGAGGTGTTGTCAAATGAATAATGTAAATGACCCTTGGTGTGCAAATCAAGATCTACTCCGTCAGCGAAAATGGCTATCTATGTACTTTAGAAAGGTAAACTTCAGATCGCCTGGGTCTAAGTGATCAACTAGTAACAACGAACAGAAAGGATTTCAATCGTTTGTTATCGGTTTATCAGAAAGATTTTCACTTGCTTCAAGCCATATAGTAGTAATAAATCTGTCTTGCAGTTACCAGCTGACCCCATATCACTTTTATTCTGCGATGCGGTTACTTCCTGACTAAAGCCAACTAGAGTTACTGGCGCAAGTTTCAGTAAAATTTACGAATACTCTGAAAGGAAGGTCATTGCTGGGAGGAGAAGTTTTTTTGAAATTAGTTGTTATTGGTTTCTGTCCTGATTTTTTATACACTTTAGAGTCTGTTCAATCTTCTCCGCGGCTTTAGCTTCAAGCTGTTATAATATGCCGTGATGTTTGTAGACCGTATAAGAAAGGTATGTCATGGCGCACCATTGGGAATTGATTTCTGAGACGGCTCATATTTACACACCTTTAAGGACTGTATGTTTAATACAAAATTTACACTGATTTCTCAGTCTCTTACGTTTAATATGGCAAATTTTATTCCAACTGAGTCCAGCTTGCGTCTTAAGCAGGGAGGAAGAGTGTAAAAGAACTTATAAGTGGTAAGCTGTGTACTAGTCATAAAACTTTGTTTCCCATCACAGTTTATAGTTTCATAAAAATATGGCAAAGCTTAGCAAGCTTCTTTTTCCCCAATATTTTTAATCCTTCAGAGGTTAAGCTAGCATATCAAGAAATTTTATTTCGTCTGTTCTATGTTGCTCTAGGTCGGACTTCATTCAGCTGCTTTCCTAAAAGTAGCGTTCAAGTTATCATTAATTCGGAAATGGAAAGGTTTGGATGTTATTTTTCATTGTTCCTCATGAAAGCGGCAGAATTAGGAGGAAATAATGAAGTTAAAGTCAGAGGAAATTTCCGTCGAACAAAAGTGCTAATTCTTGATACTGGTGTGGCAGGTCTAACCCTGAGCTGGAAAAACACTGTAAGAAAATGTCTTCACAGACTTCCTCATCCCAGAAGCTCGAAATTACATCGGTGGGCGTTTCAAACAGAAGTCCATCGCTGGAGTGAATCTTGAGGAATTCATTACGCTTATAATAAGAGAAATCCTTTGTGGGAGCTGAATGAGAAGTACATACTTAAGAGGCATTTTCACTAATGACAGCTACTTCATCAAGGTATAAATGACGAGTTCCCAAATCTGACTTAACTGTAAGAACGTATAAGGGTTGCTGGAGATTTAGAAAGGAATGAAGGAAAGGTGTAGTAGTGTTCGTCCAGTATTTAGTTTCCCTTTATGGGCAGGGCGTAGACAATTTAAAGGCGTGAGAAGATGCAATACGTGTGCAATGCCTTTAAAGAGCAAGTTGTAACTATTCTGTGGACAAAGTGACAAGAACTGATTAATGTTAAAAAATTTCACAAATGTTGGACCGTGAAAGCAGTCGATAAACATAGATACCTTTTAACAAAATGTAGAAACAGTTGCCATAGAGGAATTTATTTGAAGTAGCACACCCTGTAACAAAATAAACTCTGAATTTAATCTGATGTAGATTGTAGCTGTATTGATAATCTTGCTCTCGGCTTGTTTACTGACTGCCTTCTTTAGTCTCAGCCGCGGACCCGAAACAAAGCTTCTCAACATTCTTCCCCGCCCTTTGTTTCTTAGCTCTTCTTAATTAATGTTCATTCAATATTTTATGATTGAGTTAAATCTCCCGGTTAATTCATCATAACAAGCTACCGTTGAAAAAATTTGGAAGACTTCTGCTGTTATCAGTACAGTTGACGTCAACTGTACTGATATCGATAGAAAAAGGGACAGGAGAAGGCGCGCGGTAGTTAAGCTGTTTTTGCTATCCCCTACCCCCTACCCCTTTCAGGCTAGTTTTTGCAGGACTGGCCTGCCTAAAACACAGGAAATAAAGCAAAAATACCATTCAATAGATGACAATTGCTATTTGAAGAATGTTTGCTAGGACAAAGTGCCCTTTTTAACATGGAAATGAAATTATCGGATTCGGCTTTTGTAAGATATGAAACATTATGCAGATCTCGGGAGGTGTCATCCGCCGATGCCTTCTTATCTTGGCGGATTACACCTCCTCGACCTGGATAATTCTTCATATCATACGCGAGTCAAATCCAATAATTGCTAATTATTAATTTTCTACCAAAGGTAAAAAGTGTTCCGTATTTGCTTTTATTATATGGAGGAGAGTGTTTTACCGGGAACTAAACCACTCGTAGATTCCATACGCCACTTCATCCGGGACCCGAGTGGCGTATTTTCCGTATGTCACCTTTGTGAGTGTCGTATCGTTCAACGACGTCACGATTCCCACCTTTTTCTTTTGTTGAATTGGTTTCTCCATATAATAAAAGGAACATCACACGTTGGCTCGAAGATATGAATTTTATGTTCTCGTGGCAAGAACAATATCTCACTCGTTCGCTTCGCTCACTCGTGAGATATTGTTCTTGCCACTCGAACATAAAATTCATATCTTCTCGCCACCGTGTAATATCCTCTATATCATGCGAGCAGAGGTTCTTTCTGGCATGGCTTTTAGAATTTACGAAGTCGATCGCGTGGCTTGTCAGTTGCGTACTGTTTTGGCAGGGTAACTGTATTTGCTGTACACGGTCAGAAGATGGAATTTTTTCCACTTTCATAGTACACTGCCGGTTGTGGGAAAATACTTAATCGGGGGAAACTGGAACACAATAAGATGATATATACTGCTAATCCAAGGTACCTCTGTAATTGGTGGTTTACATCTTTCAACCCTGATTCCGTTTTCTTTTTACAGCATGAGAGGATAAAGGGTGTCCCTATCCGACGGGTCATCCCTCTCAAATAGCTTCAGTTTTGGAGTCAAAATTGGGAAAAATTAAAATATCAGTTCGTTTTACCTTCGTCTGACTTTATACATCGGCATTTTTTCAGTGGTTTTATCGCATTGCAGGGCAGCACTGTCATCCCTAGGATGAAAAACGACACGCCAGCTAAAAGAGTTGGAAGAATACTTAGCAATGGATTTTGAGTGCCTACCTGGATCAGCCGTTTTGCATGTGACGGGCAGCGTGACAAAACTGGACAAAAGCCCGTCAGAGGAAAAGACGCTGAGAGAAATTATGGTTGAACTGAGAATGGTTTATGGTGAAAACATTCCCAAAGCTGAAGGTACGCCCTGGACAAAGTATAAATAGGCCTGTTTTAATCATTGTTCGTTGAATGCAAAGGTCTCCATTTTCCACGGCGGTGTCTATGCCAGCTGGCCTTCCTTAGAAGTTGTAAATCTAGCGGAATTTTTGAAAACATACCTCATAGCGGACCAGAATATTCACACGGGAAGCTGGCGACAGCCAGGTTTCTGGTCACTGCTAGTTGGTCTCATCGTCAAGCTCAGTCCCTGAACTAACTCGTCATGGGCTGGGAAGGGGCCTCCATGTCAATCCCTAGCGGGGGGGGGGGGGGGGAGGGTGCTGCAAAAGCGTGGTACTGTCCGTTAGTCTTGCTCTGGAAGAGTCTTTTTCTCCCGTCATGTCTGCCTTTAGTTTGTCATGTCATATTCTTTTAATGTTTGAGGCCCATTGGCCAATGAAAGCATTCTCCTCAAGCACGTGTTAGGCTGGGGGGAGGGGAGGGGAAGGAAGTCACGGGGGTGATTTAACCTTGAATTCTCAAGCATCCTCAGTCATTAAGAGCCTTCAAGCAGCTAGAGTGTATGGACAAGTCCGAGTGTCTCTTTGATGGACTTGAATCGGTTTCTTTTGCTGATCAAGAAGCAAGAAGAGAGTCACCTTAAGAGAACCAATGGCAATATTTACTTTAGTTGAGTCAGTTTAAGGTGTGTGGCCTCCAGGAGCCAGCTGGTGCGGTTTTCATAAACCGGGCTAGAAATACATGCCTAATAATGAACAAGTCATAAAAATTAAAAATAAATTAAATAAAGGTTACTTCTACCACTAACAACTTGACATTTGCATCTGAGGTTCGTTTTTGTACCTTTCATTCAATGAATGTTGAACGGTGTATCAAGCCATACTGAAAGTTCAAATAGCCATTCAACATGTTTAACGTTATTGCACAAGAATAGATGTGGTCTTTATTCTCAAAAAGAGCTGCATTCGTGTTGATCAACCTGCCAGTTGTTTAAAAAGCCACATTTCTTCTGATCGACTGCTTAAGTAAAGCGAATAAATGTTATTCCTCTCCCATTATTCATTTTCGTATTTCTTCGTAGTTTTTCACGAAATGTTTTAAGGGCTAAAGGAAAATAAAATAGTTAGCAGCCATACCAAAATGGAAAAACGAAAGCAAGGGAACTTGGATAGGTGCGCTGCTCCACTTACTCAAATTTTCTGCTTGCACAAGATATGGCATAACCTCTTCCCCAGGTCCCCAAGTGTGATGGGGGTAGATAACGCCCTAGGAACGAAATAAGTCCTATCAGCACCCAGCCAGCCCCCTACAATTCGTAAAAAGAGGTCATAGCAATTACGTTTTTTTCATACAGGTATGTTTTTCAGTGAATGGTCACAGAATCCGTTTGTACGCGGTTGTTTCCCAAATGCTGAAATTGGTACCACCCCCTAGCGATGCTTGGCGATTTCCATAATCTAGCAGGCAAGTTGGGTAACCTGGTTTTTGTTGGTGATGCTACTGTTCTAGACTGGTAGGCGTTCCACTTCTTTGGAGAAAAAACAGCGCTTGAAATTCTGCAATGTATTAAAGGAAAATGTCCTGCGTTTTGGCCAAATGGTCAAGTGGTGCAAGAATTTTCATTCATCCTTGAAGCGCACACGACACCGAAATTAGAACAGAGACAGTTGTTTGCCAAAAAGTCACTTATAATATACCGCTGTAAATTTCCTAACAAATAATATAAGTGTTGAATTGTTAGAGGGAAAAATAAAATCACTTGCAACATGAAAAGTTTGCTTTTTAGGGGCATTTAAAACTTTTTATGTCAAAAAGGGTTGCTTTACACTAAAACAATTATTCACCCCAGTGTCGGTGGCTAGTGGTGGAAATTTACCTCGCCGAAATTCCACCACTAGACTAGGCACTTCCACTTCGGTGAATAATTGTTATTTACCCTTGGAAAAAATAAACGAATTCAAAACCTAGATGTACGTTAACAAAAAAAGTGAAAAAAAGTAAGACGTACAAGAAAGTGGATGTGGTAGGCACACTCACTTCTACCTTTGACAGGGACAGGTCATCACTAAAATCCATGTCCAAGATCTTTTCACGTCATAGATATTAACTAGAGTGGTGAACATAATTTTAAACAAACCTCTTAAAACATTGCGGACTAGAGAAACTACTAATTAAAGGACTTCAGTGAACAGATAAAATTCCATAACTTAGTAATACGATTAAAACAAGAGAGGATAAGCTCTCTTGGATTAAAATAGGGGGCCTTAAAAGTACTGTTTCTGAAAAGAGGAGTTTTAAGATTGAAAGAATTACTTTGTCTTGTACGGCCGCGAGGAGTAAAAGACGTATGTTCTAAAATATTAATATCAGTAAAGCCAAAAAGGCAGTTCTAGTAAAATGCTAAATCCTTAAGTTCTCTGTCCAAAGCAAGAGGTAACAGGTTCAGCGTGACAAGTCTTTCCTTATTGAACATTTCGTACACCCGGGTCTGAAGAATCCATCGTGTGGCTCCCCTTTGAACACGCTCGATCTTCGCCTTCAACAAGAACTGGTTTGGGGACCACACTTGAGTCGCGTACCTCAACTGGGACTTCACCAGAGACTGGCAGCTGAGCGTCCGCCTCACATTGACGACCGTTAGGAGACTAGAAAAGTCCTCTTCAGAAACCCGAGGAGCTAAAAAATATTCCAGTAAATTTTTCATTCAAAATTGTTTCACCGTTTCTGATTGGCTCAAATCACCCAGCCATAAATCTTCATATACAGTTGGCGTTTACTAAATTTGGAAGATGCAAGCATATATACCATCACTCGTTTTCATGCGCGGCAGCCTAGCTGTTTCAAATCCCAAGTTCACTTAAGAAAATGGCGTTCACGGCTATCCGGATGGCGGCCTGTTTACTAAAGTCGTTCAGGAAAGGTGTTATACAATTTACACTGTCCAGCCACGGTATGAATAGGGGCTGCTGAATTCTGCAACATTCTGGCATATAAATATTGCGTTATCGATAAGTACACTTTGGTCATCAAATAATAAAGCCAACTATGAAAAAAATTCAATTCAATGCTTACCTTAGATAACTGATTAGTACTCCATCTTCATCTGAAAGACGCTTTGGGGTAATGTGGTAATGAGGTGCGTTGGCTGGAAAATGTTGTTACTAATTTTCCTTGAAAAGTTTCCTGATGTCATTTGTTCATAGAGATCCTGGATATTATTAGTCTCCCCACGCAATGCTCCTCCCCCAACAAACGGCTGCTCACATTCAAACCACATTCCTTTCCAATTGTTCAATCAACCAGCAGAAATGACCAATCATTTATTAGCAAACTGAACTTGACGTCAGTTTTCGCACAAAGAATGAGCCCCCTGTGATTTCCGGCTGCATTACAGGTGTTAGTCGCGACGGGCCGGCCGGCTTCTGTCTTGCTGCCTTTCATAAATTGACAGTATACTGAATCGAAGATTGAAGTTTTCTACGACAAAAACTGAAAAACACGCTTGGCACTGAAATGGGCAACTTCAAACTGTACAATGCTTGGTATTAAATTTAAATCAGTAAATTTTCCATTGAGGACAATTTTTTTTGGCACGAAATACAGCTTAGTGTTATCGTATCAGATTATCAGAGTTGTTCATCAGTCCTGTCACATGTAGACGCAGACCAGATATTTAGCAATTATTGAATGAGGCTGAGTAGGGTATGAATAATTATGCAGATCGAGGTGGATCAGCCGAGGTGGCGAACCCCCTCCTAGATCTGCATAATTCTGCGAAAACCGAAAATAAATCCAAGTTTCAAAACAAGCTCAACATGTTTACCTCAGTCCATGTTAAGTTCATATCGATAGTGCATCTTTATCGGGAAGTTTAGAAGAAAAAGGGCTGTTCAGGTTTGCAAGGACACTCCAAATAGCAGATGTCGTCGGTCGAGTTGCCTTCTTGTTGTTCTTGCTATGTTTTAAGACAGTAGTTCGAGTAAAATGTTCCGACATTACTCACTTTGAAAACAACTCAAACTCTTCCCCAGGTCTTCTCGGTTAACGGTTCAATAATCTGCAACTTTGCTGCACTTTTGATGTCGCTGGTTGGCAAAGTTCTTACAAATTTGGTAAACAGTAGCTGGTTATGATGAATTATGCGTGTGATTTTAGCCAATCAGAAACGGAGAAATATTTTGAATGAGTTGTAGTTTCTGATAGTTGATCTGTTTTTGTTATTTTTTCCGTTAATTGTTAATATTTTTTGTTCCCCAGGGGCACCCATTTATAACAGCTTAAGCTGACGGGCTTACCCTTGTTGACTATGTTATTATCATTATTATCATATTCCCTTTAATTCCATTTTCTCAATGTTGTTGTAAATTGGCTGTCACAGTGAAACCCATCTGCATAAAATTGGTGGTTTAAGTAATTTTTAAGGTCAGTTTGATATTTTGGTCTCTTGCAATTTGGTCGTGTCGTTATCGAAATAACTCTTACCTAATAATCGAACTTTCTTATCTCATTTTTAAAATGTTCTGTCCGTAACTAAGTTACACTCAAGAGTTAACTTTTTATTTACACACATCTTCGGAAACGTCGTCCAAAAGTCTAGCTTTTTTAGTACTTAATGTTATCACCAACCAAGAATCTTGCACCAATCACAACACGCAAATTCTCTCACCCGGAAATGATTTAAGATTTTCGTTTTCCTGAGGAACTGTGAGCAAAATGAATTATAGGAAAGTGATTCAATTGAACGGTATTTTAGTGAATAGTATTTTATTTGCTGACATCGACTTAAGTTGAACAAGGCGGCTCTAAATACAACAAAAGTCATAATAAAGTCTTGCACAAGCAAGCTATAATGCATACTCAACTGATATGGTTAATTGCTACGGAGCGACATATTCCAAAGAAATTGGAAATTGGAAAAGGATATGACATGGTTCCTTATTCTTGAACTTCGTAAGAGATTATGCGTGAAAAACACCCCCGTTTTTGCTATTTGCGTGGAATACACACATGCTCTTTCTCGAGATATAGTGGCCCACTTTAAGATTGCTCAATGCTCAAATACTGATCTGTATTCAATACTTTTCCGGTCTCGAAATTCAGTTTTTTTCGGCTTGAAGACCTCGAACAAGTGCAATAATCGTAAATTTTCTGGTTCGTACCTCGCAACATTTTTCTCAATAGCTTTGGGAACATAATTTTGTTCCGATCTACAATTCAAAAAGGGAACAAAAGGTAAAAAAATGGTAATAGCAGTAGCCAAAAAAAAAACAACAACAACAACCGTCAGACTGAATTGTGTAATGCAAGCTGCGAAATACAGGTTTAATTTCAAGCACAGTAACTTGAGGGTGACTAATGGATTTCATTGTCTTTACTCTTAGCACTCCCGGCTTAATCATCAAACAAACCTAACACTTCAGTTTATTATCAACCGAAAAAATTACATAGAAGATGAGAAGAAATAAAAATTATGCTTCTGGAAAATATGGAAGAAAGTAAATTAACTTATCCAGGTTACACGTTCAACATTTTCAATGGACTGAAGCCACGCGAAAAAAGTATTCTTACTAGGGCACAATATGTGATCTTAAACTGAGTTGCTTAACGAGAGCCTAAAACCTTAAAAGCAGTTCAGTAATGAATGTTTTTTATTAAAGCAATATAGTTTCTTTTATTCCACGATATCATTGTGATAGGTGACAGGATAAGAGCAGAATGCCTCCATTAGACATCAGTGACCTTGTGTTATAAGATAAATCATTTTCACCAGCCCGAAAAGATTTATTGATTGTGGAGCAAACTATATTTGATATCCGACAAAAAACGCTACATATTTTCATATAGGAAAAACTTCGATTGGAGACAGAAAACGGAATGAAGAATTTCTCGTCTTCTTTGAATGGATGGATAAATACCACCGAACGCGATGTCCAGCTTTTCTTGGAAAATGGAACAGTTATCAACGCTGAAACTGTAATCAAACTATTAATAAGCGCCTTGGTGGCCATTGCTTCTTTGGTTGGCAACGTGAGCGTTATCGTCGTAGTTTTTAAAACCAAAATACTTCACACCAACACTTTTTTCCTGATAGTTAACATGAGTGTCAGTGACTTATTTTACACGGTAATCGCCACACCTTCATTCATGACTGGCATTTTAGGACACACACTCTCAATCAAAGGTCACTGGGGAACATTCATTTGCAAATTTTTCAACGCTGCGTCGTTTGGACTAATAGCTAGCTCAGTATTATCCTTAGCTGCTATTTCATGCGATCGTTTCTTTGCTATTGTATATCCAGTGAAGGGTATCAACACAAAGAATTATCTGAAGTCCATTGTTATATCAATTTGGGTTTCCTCTGTATTGGTCATGACACCGATGTTATACGCAATGAGACTAGGAGAGAAAGATGGCTTCGTCTTCTGTTACGAAGACTGGTCTCCTTACTTTAACTCAGACACTGCATCAAAAGGGTATACCGTTGCATTGTTCATTGTCGTTTATATGGTTCCTTTCACCGCTATGTTAATTTTCTACTCCCTGATATCCTATTTTCTATGGTTTCGTAAGACACCTGGCGTTAGTAGCAGCAAATCGGGAAAGCCATGTAAAACGATGAATCGCCATAGGATTGTTCGAATGCTTTTAACTCTCGTCTTATTTTTCATTATATGTTGGTTACCCCTTCAAATTGTCACTTTTTCCTACTTCTTCGGTGATAGTGAGTTACCGGAGGGATTTTTCTTTGCAAGTGAGCTTTTAATTCGGGCAAACGGGGCAGTAAATCCTATAATTTATACATTATTTAGTGGAAGATTCCGCGGAGGCCTCAAGTCACTTCGATTCTGTACTATTCAGCCTAAACGCCCATACTCGACCAGAAACTCTCTTCCAGTTACTCCAAACAGTAAAGATTCCAATAACCATATACGCGTAGCAAAACACTCAGGAGCAAAACGAAAACAATTTTGTCAAGAAACACACGTTTAGTTATTGCTCTGAACTAGTTTAGAGATATTACTGTAAACTAAAGAGTTTTGATCGATTTATATAATAACGTAAAAATTTAAATTTAATTCATTTATATGTCTGTAACAATTTTCAAACTGATGTCTATAAATATTTCAATGCCTCTGTTGTCTTTGTGTTTGTCTGTGTGTTTGCTTTTGCCCTTTTTGCCGTCTTGATTGGCCTAAGCTTGGTATTTGGAATCTCTGGCTGGAGTTCATTACTAAGAATGAAGGCGGCGCTAGGCTGTATAAGTATGTTGCGCTGTGAACGATAGGTATAGGGTACGAAAATCAGAGAGTTGGGCTTTAGAGGGTATCATCTTTTTCCAGGAAACCGATCTGTTGGTTAAAGATTTTAATCTAGACTAAAAACCTGGAATTAACACTGAAAAAAAAAAACCCGAAATCGGCGAATTTAAATTTACCCGCCTCTTAGTTTAATAGTAAAGAAAGCATCGACCTAGTCCTGCATTAGTTTCTGAAAATAGTGACTCTAGGATAGGAAGGAATGCGATCTAATATAGTGTTGCAAAATTCAGCTGAACTAGGTCTGGCATAGGCTAAGGGTGCCGTGTCCAAGGCCAGCGGCACATCCCGGCCCAGAATTCCTAAAGTCCCCCCCACCCCCCAAGAATTAACGTCCAAAGTTAAGATTTACGCAACTAGACCTTGACTGTTGATATTCACCGCTAAAACTTTCCATCAATCAACCAATACATGAGCCGTTGTAATTGGCTCCTGACCGATACCATGAACCGTTTGATTGAGGGAAATATATTTCCAAGTGGTGTTGATGTGGGAGTTACTTAGCGTTACAGATCGAGGGGTGTGTTATTCGCCGAGGCCGAAGGTAGTGGCCAATAACACCCAGTCCCAAAATGATCGCCTAGCTGAAAACCTTTGTCACATGAGAAAAATCTGACAATAACATTTGAGAATGGGCTTCTTACGACAAAATAAAAGACTACTTCGAGAGTAGAATAATTACAACTGAAGAACTCAAGGATAAAGAAAAAATCATTGCCCTGTCAGTGCATACCAAAATGCTATGATATTGAGAGAGCAAAAGTGAGCAAAAGAAAGTTAGGAGGGGCAGTTGACTGTGTCGAATAAAATCGTTGAAGATGAAAATCTCAAACGTGGAGTGTCCAGAACCTGCTTTCAAGTCAGCAAGTCCAGGAAAACTGTACTTATTTTCTTTGCTGAAAACGAATTACTTATGATATCGGGGTATGAATAATTCTCTTGCTTTCCTAAGGAACAGTCCTGAAGCGTAACCCTAGGAGGTTGCGTGATAATCAGGAGGAGTAAGTCAAGGCCAGTAGAACTCCTTTGGGCCCAGGGTACAAGTGTTTAATAAATGGTGAACTGCCCGAAAAAGAGTGGCACCCACCCTCTCTTAGCGGCCCTGACACATACATGCAGGCAAAAGACATCAATACCAAAGCTGTCGGATGCAACAGAAAGACCGTTGTTTCACTTAATATGAGGCTCTCTTAGCCAGACGGACGTGATCTGGATCATATCAATCTTAAAGGTGAGCTAGAATTGATTTCTTCCTGATGCCCCAGATTTGTCCGGCTAGCAAATGAAGCATCATCCTCCCTTGAGACCCTGGGGAAAAGGTGGGAGCCAGTGAAGTTTTCAAGAATGGGCGCCTCTGCCACGACTCAGCTGACTGCTTCTGGGTCTCTAAGGATGATCAAGCATAGGAAACGGCTGGAATTAAACCAACTCGTGACGGGAATATCTCTGTGAGCATTCGGAAGTCAGCCAAGCGTGGTCATTGCACGCGTGCTGAACAAGAATGCTGTATAATGACAGACTAGAAACAATAGACAACTCCCAAAGCACAAACTCAGCTAAAACGCTAAAAATCTTCAATTTTTACTCAAGTTTGGCCTTATAGAAGATAATGTCACAGTTTTTCAATGACCATGAAATTCAGAGTCCGGGTAGTTAGTTAATCAATTGTGGCCCTGAAAAATTTTGAAGGAAAAAAAACTACGAATTTTTAAGAAAATGCTTTTTTCGTGAGAAGGACTCTTAAACGCTGACAAACGTCAACAAATGGCGAAAACTATAATTTCTATATGTTTGCTTCGCTCGAAATCGCGCGCATCTACAAGGCCCTAAAGCGTTTTGCCGACTTGCAAGGCCCCATCTGTTGTAACGATGCCCAAAATAAAGGGATGAATCTCTTAGTTTATTAGATATAATCAGTGTAAAGTTTGCTTATCATTTTCGCATAAACTATGACCTAAATTTGGAAACCGCTGAATTTCTCGAATTGGGTCTTTGCGATTTTGGTGAAACTCTGTTCAGCGCAAGGCACTAATGCGCACTATATGTAGCCGAGAGATTTTCACG
>NC_133213.1:12643812-12736312 GCF_958299795.1 Porites lutea | reverse complement strand
TGAACCACATTCTTGACCACCCGCTATGTTTTCTCTCTCCTTCTTGACCCCTTCTTTATTCAGTGTAAGGGTTCGTAATGTCAGCTTATGTGACTTGTCCACTTAAAAGAAGTTGTTTTTACCCTGTTTATATATGAAGACAAAATTTGGCTCATCGAAAATACAGCTTTGACTTCTTTTTACACTAAATGAGACTTGCGTGTACTTACGTCCTCAGCACAAAGTATGAATCGAGAGTTGTCATTCGTCATTCGTGCTCAATTTTGGCGCAGTCAGGTCACACGAAAGAATTTGCAATCCTGGTAAATCGAATTTTTCCCACGTCACTGGCGACTTGATCACGGCAATAATACCTGTGCACGTGGGTAAAAGTTTCATTCATAGTTCTGATTTCAAAGAGTGACAAAAAGGAAGAACATTTCCAGGTTTACTTCGATCGATCAATTCTTTATCGTAATGGAGTCCGATAGCTCCGTTTAGTTTTTGGAGGCCATATACAGCTATTTCGAGAAAGGTTGTCGGAAAAACTGTGCACGCGACAATCCCGAAAGGTAATATGGGATATGATCAATACACTGTCCCCTGACACTGTAGCTGTCGAACCTACTTTTGTTGCTTTCCTTTAGCACTCGCAAACATAAGTCCATGGCCTCTCCAGTGAACTTAAAACCACCCACAATACCTTTCTGGATTGTCGCGTGCGCTTTTTCCGACAACCTTTCTCGAAATAGCTGTGTACGATTAGCGCTGATCGTATGGCCCCCAAAATATGACAACACGTAATAACATATGTATTAAGGCGTTTCTCATAACGTCCGTTTACAGCATAGTTAAGTTATTATTCACTTCTATCGGATTTTTCCTTACGCAGAAAATGTGTTATATATGCTGTTCTTGGTTAGTTGTATTCATTCCCTGAAGAAGTCTCAGTAAGAGACGAAACGCGTCGGAAATTTACGGAAAAGCTTACAAGTCTTCCTTTGTATTGCTGACTAGTCTTCGTTAAAAAAATATTAGAAAAGAAATTTTTGTTTTGTTGTTTTTTTTATCTTTTTGTTAAATTTGGTGATTTATTATTACCTGCGACACTTACCCGCACCCGCACCTGCGACTTCTACCCGCGAGTCTCGACCCGCGACACTTAGACATACTCCGTGGTACGTGGTATAGACGGCCTTGCCTTTTGTATCTAGTTGCGAAAAGAGTAACCTGTGTATAGCCGCCTCCTCGAAAAGAGTGGTATGGCACCTCAACTAGTAACTTTTGGGTGGAATAAAAGTACATTTTAAAGATCTTGTTGGTTGCGGGTTTGGGTTTAACCTTAAAAAGTTAAAAAAGGACTGTCAGGGAGACAAATTTGCGACTTTGCGTCATTGCTTTTTCTCAAGAGTTTAATATAAACGAGCATTCATCGATGAACAGATTCTGCCTGAGGCTGATAAATATCTATCATATATAACAAAGTTTATGTAAAATTCTTCCACTTTTGATCAAAGAAACAAAACTTATGACGCACGCCGTGGCCTGCCTAGACCTTACGTCACTAAGACGCTTTGCTTGGAAAATGTTTTCAATATCAATGCTAATTATAAGTAAAACTTGAAAACGACAATCAGTGTTTGAGACAACCACTACATTCGCCATTTAATGTTACTTAAAACTAAATGTTGTTTTTTTCTTCAGCTTTTATTTTCCTTCAAGGGGCGAAGTTTGAAAAACCCTCAAAAACACTGTCTTTTGATAACTTAATATATTAAATTCATCAAAGGTAATTAACTCCACGGAATGAAGACGAACAAAGAAATACACATTTGTTGTTTACGGAACTGAGAGAGTCACACACAATGTCCCGCTTGAGTAGTTTGCTGGTACACAACTCTCGCTTGTTACCGTTAACTCCTGTGCGGCGACATCTGCCTAAATTACGCTACCTGTTGCAGCTGTGATTTGTGTCTAATTATGATATAATTCGGCATCCATGAGGACTGTACTGGTAACCATTTCACGACATTTTCATTTGCATTTCTATTGCCATCCATTTGGCTACACTTTGGCACATACAGTGTAGTAAATGCGGTGATACAATAATATCACGCACTTTCATGTGCTATTGTCTAAAGGCTTCTATTCGTCGTGTTTGTGACGGTGTTACCAGAAGATCACTTACGAAAAGTTTGTTTCATTAGGTAAGGTGTCTAGAGAGTTCATTTACGAGTAGGAGCTGAATGCGTCTGATAGTCGCTAATAACTGCTTTTTATTAAGTAGCGTTACCTCGTGTTACGAAGTGTTGGTGAGGTACTGAGTTTTGTTGACTCTGTGCACCGTCGAAAATTCAGTGTATAGCTCGAATTAGCGGATCTAGTTGTCTAAATTGACTGTTTTAGATAGTCCGGCTTAATGTTGCTCTGAAATGAACGGTGGCTGATAATATCGCCTGACAGCCGAACAGTTTACAAAGGTCTTCTTTGAAGTTATTTAAAATGAGGCGTAATAACATCACACTTTGTAAGTAATCGCAAATCGTTATCGACAAAATATCTCTCTGCTTGAAATAGAGTAAGATTAAAGATAATCTTAACTCTCATATCGACATAAAAATTTCCCCCATTCGGCTATCATCACTAAGCTCTTTTTAAAGGTCTTTGAAGTAAGTTCTTTGAAAACTCATGGGAAACAGTATTTAAAATTATTATTTTACAGACGTATCAGCCTCCCTATGCCTCAGAAAGTCTTGCTGACGTCTTTGAATACGTGTGTGTATCCCTTCAAAATGTCTGTGCAGTTATCTTGCTTGAATTTTGAAAAAAAAAATGAGATGAAAATTACTCAGTCAAGTGTAGTTCTTTTAAAATATTATCCACCAAAAGTTTGGATAACGTTGGTTAAACATAGAGACAGAAATAATCACCGATCGTTGCGATTAATAATTTATAAAATAATAAGGACGACAATTTTTCCACAGTTTATTTACTATATACTATATGAGGGCGCAACTCTAACACAAATCTTCAAAAAAGTGTTCTGTTGGCAAGTATGATAAAGAAACGGCCATAGACTTGATCAGTGTATGCATGCATATCATGCATCGATGAGTTCTTTTGTTAAGAATGAGTTTAAACATTCAATAGTTTGTAAACACTTGAGATCATCCCACGAAGTATTGTGACTTTATTGGTATATCAGACAGTAGTCAAAATGGAATTTATTGCTTAGATTTATTGTGCAAGTAATGAAATCTGATCAAGATCAAATTTTAAATAAAGACCATTAGCCATATCATTAAACTCTCTTAGCCGGTAATTTTCTCGTAAACCGACTGCTAATTAAAACAGAAGGTACTAGAAAGCCAAACAATAAACTAAACTAACAAATTCCATTTACCCTCTCAGCTTGTTTGCAGACAATGGATAACTTTGACGATCATCAAGAGCGGCATGGTCGCGGAGCAAGTGTCAGCTCTCTTATAGGTATAAGCACCCCGTCTGAATGTGACTTCTCTCTTCCATTCGAATCAAGTTTTGCAGATCTAGGCCATGGTTATCTTATAAACGAGGACAGAGTATTTACAACTAGCCCCAAATCGACAAGAAACATTGGAATCCTCGATTCCATACAAGACGTTATCAATGAATTGAAGCAAGTGAAAATCAACAAACTTCAGAAATGTTCAAAAGAAGAGCAGATATCTATTAATTCGTTAACACCTCTTCACGTGGCTGCAGCTTTAGGAGATGCACTTGCCGTTAGACGGCTGGTAAACGAAGCTGACTTTGACGTTGATGCAAGCTCTACCGGTCAGCAAACGCCAATTTTGATGGCATGCTCGTCGGGACATATTGAGGCTGTTCGTGTTTTAGTTCGTCTCGGCGCAGACGTGAACGCTCGTAATGATAAAGGGATGACGTCATTGATTTTAGCTTCTATTAATAACGATAAGACTGCAATTCATCTTCTTGTCAAACGAGGGGCAAAAGTGAAGGAGAGAAACCTCAAAGGCCAGACAGCACTCCATTTTGCTGCGTACCATGGAAGTAGTATCGCTGTGAAGGAGCTTCTAGACAAAGGTAGTGACCCTGAAACAAAGACAAATGAAGGTTGTACGCCCCTGCATTTAGCTGTTCTAAATGCGCAGCCAAACACTATTGAGAAGTTATTAGAAAGCGGATGCGATCTTGAAAGGAGAGACCACTGCGGATATACCTCAATGCACTATGCAGTGTTTTCTGGCAAGGCTCACATAGCAAGGATTCTTATTGAGAGGGAAGCTGATGTTAATGCCAGAGATGGTCATGACTTCACTCCATTACATTTTACTGCTCAGACAAACTGCACTGAAGTGGCACAGGAACTCATCAGACAAGGTGCTAGGGTAAATGCCCACGCGAAAGATGGCATTACTCCTTTGATGATTGCAGCATATCATGGCAATGAAGGTGTCGGAGATTTGCTGATCATCAATGGTGCCAAGCTAAATGCAAGACATAAATCTGGGAAGAGAGCTCTACATTTTGCATCAGTGAAAGGAAATGTTGAGTTCGCCAAGTTTCTCATTGTAAAAGGAGCTGATGTCAATGTTGTTGACACTACTGGGAACACGCCGTTGCATCGTGCCTGTCAGACTGGACAAAACGGAACTGTAAAAGCGCTGTTAAACGCAACAGGTAATGTAACGGCTAAGAATGGCAAAGGATTAACACCACTGATGATTGCTTCGAACTATGGCCACCTGAAGTGCTGCAAGTACCTTATTAAAGTTGGATCTAATTTAAATGCTCGTCACCAGACCACTGGTAACACCAGTCTTCATTTTGCATCCGAAAGAGGGCATATACAAATAGTAAAACTGTTAATTGAGAATGGCAGTGAGGTATCATTGAAAGACAAGTGGGGACTAACAGCATTACATCGAGCTTCAAAGAATGGCTTTAAGGATGTAGTCCAATACTTGGTCTCAAGTAAAAGCGACCCTAATTGTCAGGACGACTGGGGCTATACACCTTTGCACAGATCAGCTGAAAATGGTTACACTGACACAACAGCATTCCTTATTAAACATGGATCCAGAGTATCCATTGAAGACAAATGGAAGTTCACACCACTTCATCGATGTGCTAGTAATGGCCATACAGACACCGCCCGAGTATTGGTGTTGCATGATAGCAATATCCAAGCAAAAGATTGCTGGGGATATACACCACTTCACAGAGCTGCGGAGAAAGGACATACCAGCACAGCTAAACTTCTTATAAGAAGTGGCAGTAGTGTCAAAGCGATTGATTTCCAAGGTTTCACTCCATTACATCGTGCTTCACAAAATGGACACAGAGAAACAACAGAGCTCTTGCTTAGTGAGGGCAGCGAAATAAATGCCAAGACACATGCATTAGTCTTGTCATCGTCAATATTGAGATCTGCAACCTCAGCAGATTATTCAGAAGAGAGCTGTCGCTTTGTTGGGCATACTTCGTTGCATCTAGCTTCTGAGAATGGTCACAAAGAGACAGTGGAATTGCTTTTAAAGGAAGGTGCTTACTTACATTGTCTTGATCATTGGAATTGTTCAGCTCTGCACAGAGCATCCGAGAATGGCCATGCGGGTGTCGTAAGCTACTTAATTTTGCAGGGAAGCGATATTGACCACCTGGACAAATGGGGAAACACGTCTTTGCATCGAGCCGCGCATAATGGACATACAAGTACTGTAGGGATTCTGCTGGCACACAATGCAAATGCACACGCAGTGGACAAAACTGGCTCTATCCCTTTACATTGCGCAGCAAAATATGGCCATAAAGACACAGTTCAGGCATTGATTGTTGATGGGAAAAGTAATATTCATACCAAAGATCAATGGGGATACACCCCTATGCATCGCGCAGCACAAAATGGGCACACCACAGTGGTAGAACGTCTCATTCGTCATGGAGGCAATGTGAAAGACTTCAATAAAGAGAAATCAAACCCCCTGATTCTTGCTGCTTATGGCGGCTTCCAAGACACTTGTCGAGTTTTGATCGACAATGGGTGTTCCGTGAATGATTCTATGGAGAAAGGACATACAGCTCTTCATCTTGCAGCGCAGAATGGCCACACAGAAACCTGTGAGTTGATAGCGACACACGGTGGAGATGTACACGCCAAAGACTTTTGGGGATTAACGCCTTTGCATCGTGCAGCACATAACAACCACAAAGAAACTATTGAAGCTTTGTTAACATACGGAAGTGACGTCACAGCTGCTGATAGGTTTGAGTTTACTGCTCTACAACGTGCAGCTCAAAGGGGCCACAGAGAGTCTATGGAGCTTCTTACATCACATACAGTTGTTCAGATGAGGAGAAACACGATTCAGCCGTCTACTGATGGACATGTTCATTTTGGAAAGACAGATTCTCATTGTGACACCTGTCGAATGATTGGGCTCTATACTATAGGAGAAGATTCAGAAGACGATCAAAGCGCGAGGAGAATCAGGCGACAGAGGTTTCAGACCATCTGACACCTTTTTATGTACCTTAAATGTTTTTTTTCTTCATCTTCCTCTGGCTGACAATAGATCGGAAAAGTAAACAAAAGAAACAAATCTGCAAATCTGTCAGCTTAGGACGGCAATCCATTTAATTTTGAGGGAGGGATTGTGTGATTAAGAGAAGGAAAAAACATTCTTCAAACAGACCTAAAATGAAAAACACCCTTTCATCTATCAAAAATTAGTAGCAATTTAGTAGTCAGGCTTGGAAAATAATTCTTGCCCAAACTACATCTGCTACATCCCTGAACCCCCCACCACACCCCTTTGCAAAGTTATTGGTCAACCCCTAAGATTAATGTTGGAAAAGCCGCCTTGATCATTCGAAAATTTTCGGTGGCGGCAAACTTACAGGTTATGGGCATGATAAACTGATCAATCTCTTGTTCTATAGGGAAAACCTTAATGAATAATCGACCTATTTCAGTGTTCGTCGAAAGCTTATATTTTCTTCTCAAAATCGGGCCGACAAACCGTTGCGTATAAAACCAGCCTTTACATTTATGTATCACAATATCGGATGGTAGCCTTGCAATAAATTACTAATTGTTTCTTCTGGGTAAAGGCGTGGGACAGTAAATAACTTACTATTTAATATTTTTTTCTCTCTACGAATGACTATAGGCCTGGTTAACTTCGCATTTCCCTTTTGTCGAATTTAACGCTCATGAGGAAAATCTATTGTTCTCGTTCATTTGCATCAGATTTAGCACATGAGAAGTTGGACGTTTGAACCAGGCGTAATTTTACAGTGGCACAAACCAGGTGGTACGTGTTTTGCACAGCTGCTTTTTCAAAGCTAGCAAAGCTCCCAGTTGGTTGGAAGAATAAACGACAACTCTTTTATATGTATACATTTTTTCGGCGAGGATGCAGAAAGGGTAAACATGCAGATGCTGACAATAATTAAATCTCAATTCCTCAATTCAATTCATTCAAACGGCATTCCACGACAGATAAAAAAAGTAACGCGGGAAAACTAAACTTCTTAACTGACAATCAAAATATAAATGAAAGATTAATAAACATGTACAACAGCAAAACTTTACTCAAGAGAGCAAGTAGTGTAACCGAGATGATTCCGAAAATTCTTTCAAAACTTTGTTTTCTTAATGATTGCTTTTTAGCCGGCTTCTCTTTTGGAGTAGCAGACGGATGATCACCTCGAAGCAGCACTTTCGTTTGAAGCTTTCTTTTTATAACCAATACGAGAACTGAGTTTTCTTTAGAACTTCTTCCATTTGTAACCAGAAAAATATTTTTAGCCTTTGTATTCTCTACTTGATAAAGCGAGGGAATAAATCGTCTCAATTTTGCAAACGTACATTAAAGTAAGCACAAAGTGAGTTATTCACTTGAAAGTAAAGTCGTGATTAAGGCCACTAGGATTCACAGTCCCATATTTAAAAATCAACTTCATCTCCTTCTTCTTTCTGTATTCCTGGTTGGCTAGGCCAGCCTTCAAAAAGCAACCTTCATGTCCTCCAGTGCATGATTGGCTTAGTTGAAGTGGGCAGGTGAGGCAAGTCGTTTCTCCCGTTGATGACAACTTTCGGTGCTCTCTAAAGCGGGTCCGCCAACCTGTGCTCAGTCTCCCCAATGTACACTATCGATGGACATTTGGCGTACGGGAGACAAGACGCCCGAACAGTTCATCACCATCGAGGTTTGCTCATAAAGGTTGTTGTTTTTTTTTTCGACCACTGAAGTATTCACTCGTTCCAAAGTAATCAACGCTTTCAAGCGATAGAATTCGTGGATCAACCCGTTCAGGAAAAGCTCGCCATCTTTTGCCTTAATCTTTCCTAAACTTTGTTCACAAAAAATGCATGGCGCTGGTCACGTCGCGATCTTATCCTCAGTTTTCACGATCCCCGCTAGGCACGCCTGAGGCCTGTTTCAAACGTCGTGCTACTGCCGTGCCAAGCTGGCTCGACTGTAGCTCGACTGCAGCACGACACTAGCACGACTTGGTTTCAGACGTCGAATTTAACTCAGTCGAATAGAACGGCTGTTGCCGAAAACAAAACACAAAAATATAGAAACGGTTTAGCAAACTTTTAAATGTATTCTGATGTATTTATAATTTATGAATTGAGTTCGGCACGGCGGTAGCACGACGTTTGAAACCAAGTCGAGCTACTGCCGTGTAGCACGGCAAGGCTTGCCGTGCTACACGGCAGTAGCATGACTTGGTTTCAAACGTCGCGCTACTGCGTGCTAAAGTCGAATTTAATTCGAGCAACTGAGTTTGGCACGGCAATAGCACGACGTTTGAAACGGGCCTGAGACCATGACCCCTTTTGGCAACCACACACGAAAAGTAGTAATTAACGCTTGCATTTTTAGAGTCTCGCTTCTAAGCAATCTCGAATATAGCTAATTATTTTTTCGTCATCAATTATTTTTTTATGGCATATCTACAAGAAAGACAAATGAGATAAAAGAAGTTGAAACGAGCGGTTTTAAGAGTGATGTAACTCAGAGATATTTACAGGCTATATCAGTTATAAAGAAAATTACAAGCCCTCTCCGTTTCAAAGTTTACATTTTCTGTCAAGTAAAAATTGAAGAAGTAGAGTGCTACATATAATAATTGAGAAACAATTTTCGTAATTGTTAAATCAGCATTGGTCCTGGTTCCAAGGGCTTTTCTCAGATTCTAGAACAAAGGTTAGTTTCTAGGGAAAAAGCCCTGAAAACGAGGATAGGCTGAAGTAGCGAGCGAATGAGATGGCTTGATTTGTAATACGTTGGCCTCATGTTCTAAAAATGCACAGAATCACCACCAAAGGGTGTCCAATGGGGGAAGTGTCTCTGAAGCGCTTCTTGGGAATCAACAAAATGTTTGTGTTAATAGCAATCAACTAACAGAGGCCAGGACTTGCTACACAGTATTATAATAGCACATAAACACTTCTTATAAGTGTCCTTGACTAAGTACGCAAATGTACTGATTATTGAGAAAGTCTGCCCGACCATTTAAAGTTTGATTGTGTCGTTTGCTCAAGAGGAACAGATTACCATGCATCCTGGATAATGAATTGATTTCTTTTTCTTGTTGGCAAGGTGCTAATTTGTAGGTTAACGAGCTTAGTTTTTACTAGACCCTTCCACGGGTTTTGAGGTGGCTTGTAAGTCGAGGCAATCACCTCTATGTCATTAAAACATTCATCTTGCAGCCTAATCATGAAGAGGTGAATGTTCACCTGCCACCAATCATTAAAACAAAATCACTAAATAAGTAAACTCTTGCTTCCCCAGGGTCCTTGATTTCTCTTTTTTTATTGTTCTTATCAGTGACGAATTAGCTGTCCATGGCTTCCTTTGGCAGGGTAAAATAACTGTACGCAACCGTAGCAATCCCCTGGCACAGTGATACGGTATGACGGTGAAATGTTTCCTTAATGCTAAATTTTGTTTTATGGAGTTTTGTTGCAAATGAAAGTGTCCCTCACATACATATTTGCCTCTACATGTTATGGGAATAGAACACAATGGAGTGCAGCAGAGTATAACGAGCTTTATTTTATGCTTATGAAAGAGGTTTTTAACATATAAATATATGTTTTAAAATTTATTTACACTCTCAAAGAAACAAAAATCATCGAGCAACAAAACTGTAGCTAGCTTCATTTTATGGTTTCAAAAGTGATGCTTATTGATACCTCATTCTCCTTTTTTAAACACTGTCTTCAGCATCCATAGCGAAGAATCTTTTCTTTCAAATTTCTATCTAAGAATAAAAGCTGAATTTAAATCGTTCCCAGCTATTCGGCACTTCCGCATTTCCCACAATACACCTTGTAATAGTTTACCCTCTCTCCAGGCCAAAATTAATAATTGTATAACCTTTGTTTTAAATTTCTGCTGAGTATTGCAGTCGTCCCAAGTTGGGAGAAAAATTGGGAAATGTGCAAGTTGCAAATGTGTATAGCAAATGTGTTAAAAAAATGCCGCGCAGGGTCAAGCGCTGCTGTATTTTTGCCAAAACTAAGAAAGTTAAATTTATCGAACAAAAAGCTGCCATTTATCGCCTTGGGACAGAGGGTAGGGGTTGTCAGTGGAATCATCGCAAGCCAACACCGAAGGCTTCAGATTAATGTAGTGTTTTCCTTCCCATATAATAGGATCATTATAAATGCGAAAAAAGCCTTTGTTCTGGTAATAGCCCCATTTATTGCATTCTATGTCACGGCCATCATTTCCCCATTTGGAGCAGTTTGGAGCCAGATATGAATTATCGTCCGGAAAGGCTACAAAAGAACCGCAGGCGCTTGGCTGGACGGAGGGGTTTTCAGTGAGGTATTGCACAGCTCTTTCTCCATGTGGATCACTTTTAGTCATAATGTGAAATGTCCTTCCTGTCGCCTTCTTTCGACAAAAGTATCGTATTTGCGTGAAGTTTATAAGTTGTTTTAGGTGAAGTATTGCTGTGGTATCAACTCTCACGAGGCCGCTGCTGTAGTTTTGAATCATTTTAAAGTCTTTTTCTCTTATCATTGCTGGAAAAGACGTTGAGTTTCTGACCAAAGTTTGAGCTATCAACGTCCATCCACCTAAAATTAAGAATTGCTTTTTAATCAAAATTAGTTATCAACCTTTTCGGTTTTGTAGTGGGTTGAAAGTCGGGCCTTTCCACCTAAGTTCGCAAAAGACATTTCGGATACTAGTTTTCTCTTGCCTTGGACATTAAAAGCGCTGAAAAAAAATGAATTATGTCAGTTAAAATTGACTAGGTTTCTCTAATAAGAATATTTTAATAATGAATGTCGGTTTCACAATTGTGATATTGCAGACTCATTTGGAAACTAGGAGTCGCAATAAAACCTAAATACTCTTAGTAGCAAGAGCAGATCTCCTATTAGAGAGGCAGAATATTATAAGTGCTACAATCCTGATCAAAACGTTCGTGACATTGTGTCTGTCAGACATGAACCATCTCAAGTTAATTCCCCAAACACATTTTAGACATCTTTTTCATGGGGTAGAGGTTAAGGAGAAACCTTAGTAAAACCATGTCTGTAAATGTGAATTGATGATTACATGACTTGCAAATTCTATTCAAACTCTAAGGGAAAAGGGGAGTGTCCCAAAACCTCTTTACCAGAATTTTACTCTTTATATTATTTTTAACAATGTACCTTTTATATTAAAATCATTTAGGGTTTTATTCTTACCTCCGTCTGTTTCCATGTCGCAGAACACTAGGAATGGATCACGTGTGTTACTAGGATCAACCCAATATTTGCCGCTGATTATATCCGTGTGTGAGTCTTTAATGTCTTTGCAGGACAAACCAGGAAGATATGGAAACACCCCTAAAGGGACTTTTAGAAGATAAAATTGAATCGCACCTATTACATGATGCTGCCTTGACGTTAAGGCAAGGTTATACCAGGTTTTTTTCTTGGAACCTGATTTGTTTGCCTCTTTTTAAACTACCCAGTATGATCAAATAACCGCTTGAAGCGGAGCAATCATTTAGTTTATGTTCTTCATCCGCATTTCATATATAATTAATGAATGTATTGCATTTCCAAGCTAATTAGCCAGTTAGCTACCGTTAAGTTTGAAAACTTCAGCAACTTTTGTAAGTGGTCGCTAATTGTTTCTGTCACTGTTTTCTTTAACATGAAGTTGATTTACATTTAAGGCTCTATCGCAGTTGAGTTTAATTGTTTCATTCATTTAATTACAGCATTTTATTTTCAGCGGCTTCTTGCCTAGTCTCTGGGGTTCGGCATAATGCACAAAATATTTAAGCCTCATTGTGGAGTTCTTGTATGAATCTACTCGACTCATCTTGGAACATTTTCAGATTTTCGAAGAAGAAATAACGAGTGCCCCAAAATGCTGGTGGGTGGGCACGCTTGAAATTTTCCTCAAATTTGGGAGGGGTCTTCTTGCACTTAAAAGAGAGCCTCTTGAGGCGGTTTTATTTCATCTCTATTGACATAAGCTAAGTACATTTTCCCACTCAGTTGCATTAATGGGCAGAAAGAAGAACCATACACAATGAAACCCCGATATAAAAACATCATAGTGGAAAAAACGTTTCTTATAACGAAGGTACACTATATATCGGGATCCTGTGCACAGTGACACATGGGGCGAAGAACTCTTTATTCGTTATACCAGGCGTTCGTTGAATAGGGCTCCTTAAACGCTATAAAAGGGGCGAAGAATTTTCTTTTGAGGACTCGTTGTATATCAAGGGAGTACGCTATATCGGAGTACTGTACCACGTATTTTACTAATATGGCATTATTCCTGGAGTATAGTCAATCAATAAAAATTGGTATCGATAGAGATCGGTATCAATCATGTGATTTTTATCGATTGATAACGAACTTCGAGTGAAAATTGATAAACTAAATTGCTGTTTCAAATCGATATTATCTATTTTTCATGATTTTAACTTTTTATAGCGGAACGTGCGCCATTGTTGTTTTCTGGCACAAGTTAGATAGTACAGCTAGCTAAGAAAACACATCCAGGAGTAACAACTGATCAACAAACATGAAAATAAGAAATTTCGAAACTATACACACAAGTTTCTCTTTAAAACCCTTTAGTTTGTACATTATAACGAAAACGGTTTGGTTTAATTACTTTCAGTTCTCACAGGCAAGTATCACGAGAAATACAACCTTAGATAAAGATTTCCTAGCCTGAATTTCAGACATCGATCCCCTCGAGGCGAGGGGATACCTGAAATTCAGGCTAAAAGATTTTCCTAAATAGATTTTCACCGTTTTCCGTTATTAATGGATAAAAAACCCCTTAATTGGTGACAATTTTTATCGATTTCGTTTTTGATTATTGGCTACTCCGGGATACTAAACCGACGTTGTTTTGAAAGGGCGGTAGGTCTACATTGTCAAAAACTGGGCGCCAATAAACCTGGCCAATATCAGCCATCAGAAGAACATTTTAGACCTGGTTTAAAAGAAAAGATAAGATTTTTCAGATTATTTTACTGAAAAGATTTTTTAAAAAAGTGATAATTGTTTGATCCTTGGACTCTCAATTGTCAACAAATTTGCTACTTGCTTTTAATCAGTTTTTATTTTCGGATGAACAGATATATATCTACCAATACATATCGATGAAATCGGTAAAATCGAGATAAATCGATAAACGAAGCGAGTGTGTCCTCGATTTCTACTGATTGATCGATAAATCGTTATCAATCAAATCAGATTTACCAGTTTTTATCGATTGACTACTTCGGGGATTATTTTACTCACTATACACATTGTTATTTCTCTTACCTCTAAATGGATTCTCCATGTAAACGCTTCCTACTCTTCGAACAAATCTATTTGGCCTTCCTCTTTTTGTCCTGTTGTTGATACCACATATGTAAGTGTTGACCTCGTAGTTTATGCTTTGACACTCTGTTGTTCTTTTACATTCTTGAAAACAGCCCCATATGTCCTGCTTTGAGTTAGTGCTGATAACATGTCCCTCCAGTGTGTAATCCTGAACTGAGTATGTTCTACTGCAGACCTGTGCCATGTCCATTTCAGTGCATGCGAGAATACAAATGATACTGATTATGTATTGCCTTTTTAGGATGAAGGTCCTAGCCGCAGACCCAGAGGAATCGGCTTGGGAATGACGACAATCGTCCACCTGCAATAAAAGGCGACAGATGGAGGGAAAAGAGTCCTGGGAAAAATAAGCGGCTACTCGTAGTCTGATCTTGATCTGGTGAATTAAGTTAGTTTACAAAACACCCGGAAAAATACATGTGAATCAGGAATTTCAGTTCATGTACGTAACTATTAAAAGACATTAAGTGCATTTTGCAGGTTTTAACGTCTAGTTTTATTCGACTTTTATGCAATAAACATTAGTGATGATCGTGACTTTGTCCATTAAGTACTGTGCAGTGAAGAAGTATCTTGTAGGATATTAATATTTGCTGCTAAAGTCATTTTCGGAAATTGTAAAAATAAAAATTATAGTAATGAAGATTTATAAAAATAAAAAATACCTCTTCGAAATGGAGACGGCTTAATTTTGCAATATTAAAAACGTCTTGATTGAAATTTTAACCTCCAAAACCGTCGATAAAAGCAGTCCAACCGCTTTTGATGCAAAAGAAATAACAAGTATAGACGGTTGTCGGCCTTGAGTCAACGAATGCTGAAAGGAAAAACAAAGGGATATTGAAGTAATAACACTTACCATTTTAAACCTTTTAAGCTGTTTTTTTGGCTTTTGAGAATTTCCCAAGTTAAGCAGTTGAAAACAGGGAGAAAACTAAGCGGATACAAAACAGTGCAAAAGAAAAAGCTAAACGTCTGTATTAGTTTTACATTAATTAGGAAAACGTACTCAAAATGCAAATGAAGTTTGACCTGTTTTAAGTCATCTTGTTTTTCTTTCTTGTTTAAAGTTCTCAGAGTTCTGTCAGATTGAGTGAAATTGTGAATCATGGTGTGGTTATGTACATACATAAAGGGTCTGATCATTTTCCGACTGTCGGATATCATTACCAGGTAACTGAATAATGCCATGGCGCATCTTACAAGATGAATTTGTTATAATCAAAATTATTTACCATGAGCGGAGCAACCTATTCTGATAGTCTATCCCTACTGAAAAGCTAAAGTATCGAATTGATTCTTACCATTTATCAATGGAAGGTACAGGACAGGGGAGGAAGTCGTGCGAACGGCATTTTATGCATAAAAGAAGAACCTTTGAGCCCCTTGGCATCAATAAGTAAGAGATAAATACCGACAACGGATGTATATGGACTAATACTGACGTTCGTGGTATTTATCAAACTTATTTCGTGATATTAGTCCTGATAGATCTTTATAAAATGGAAAACACGTGTCTTTCTTAATATTATAAAAATTGAACCGAATTTTCGGTCCCTGTTTTACCATGATTGAATAAATAAGACTTTTTGTTCCAGAGAACAAAGCACTAGTCACGTGCACGCTCACCCCCTCATCGAATTAAAAAAAACAATGAAAGTTACAAAATTGTGAGATTTTGACAAGTTATTGAGAAACGTTTTGTGGCGTCCTCTATGGAGGTTGCTTGGCATTTTTTGTTCAGTTGTTTTGATCATTTTGTCGACGTGTTCGATTATTCAGTAGGTCGGTCCATGCTTTCATGTTATCATGGAGTTCATAGAGAGCGAAGAAGAGTTTTTTTTCTGACACAAAATTGTTTTTCGCAAAAGTATTGGAGCCTAATTTTAGCATGGGAAGGACAGACAGATCCAAAGAAACTTCAGCACACCGTAGAATGATTGCTATCGTTGACGGTGAAGAACTTGAAAAGAGGAAGGCATCTCGAATACCCCAAAATACACGAATAAATACATCTTGGGCAGTCCGTGAGTCTGGTCTGAATGGGCGGGGGAACGCAACGATTTGATCCGCAAATGACTGGAGACAGTGAGACAATTCCCCAAGTCAACCCCGAGATTTTGAATATCACTGACAAGGACAAACTAAATTATTGGCTCAGCAAATTCGTCGTCGAAGTTTAAATTTGTTTAGAGGAGGAATTTTATGTCGTCAGAAACAGCAAAGTTGAATTGCAATTAATTGCAACGAAAACTTTTATGAGAATTAATTTCCATTATTTTTTTCGTTTTGGGGTTTATTTGAATAAAATCCCTCATTCGAGGGATACAGATAAATTTCTAATTAATGGTTATGAATTCAATTCATCAGCCCCGCTCTTCCCTGCTACATTTTCAAGCCCTCCCCGGACTTCCAGTTTGTTGAATATTCTAGGGGGTTGTACGTTAAATAAAGGTTGTTGAATAACAAAAGAAAAGGTGTGAATCATGAAATAACGTCAATACGCATGATGAGTTATAATTCGCAACTATATTTAGCTTATAAATACCTCAGTCTTCCGTACCGAGTTCGAGGGCCGTAGGGTAGGTTACAGACCAAATTTTTCCCCCCGATTTACCATAACTTACAGTACAGACGGAGAAAAACGAGGTTAGTAAGATATTTATTATTTCTTAAGTAAGTAAGTAAGTAAGTAATTTTATTTATGCACGGTTGTACAGATTCATCAGGCATGAAATATGAAAAGTTAAAAAAACCCTAATTACTTTTACTGGGTTTCGCTAAATGGAGTATTAAAATTATTCAATTAAGTATAATTATACGAAAAAAAAGCGTGCTTTCCATGAATGCTGTGCCTTACTTGATATTATAATAACTATGCAAAAGTGACTTAAAATTACGAAGAGATTCTGCTTGTCTTAAAGTTTCAGGAAGACTATTCTTGCTACACGGAGACATGTCATTTGGGTCTTTAAAATTGTCTCAGACATCCCAGTTTTGAGAAGCAATACCAGTCGCTGCAGCTCGCTGCAAAAATGGTCAGGATTGAAATGTTTAAAACTTCTGTAGTTAATAGTATTGTGTCTTTTGGAAACGGTTCCCTGCAATCGACAGCTTTCGATAAGCAAAAACGAGACTAGGGTCGCTGATGCTGACATTACAAACTCCAGAGTAGTCTACTTTATCGGGATAGTTAGTATATATCAGATCTATTAGACGGTGATGGTAAAAGGGGGAATGAGTTTGCGGCAGGGCATGTGGCATGGCTTGCGGAATGACATAATTATGCGGCATATGATTTATGGAAAATGGCGCAAAGAAATAAATTAAACGGGAAAGTATGCGCTCGTCTCTGCCGCGCCCCTTTTGGCGCCAATTTGAAGGAGCACTTGCTTTGCCGGTCCATTTATTACTGTTATTAAAGCAAGGCTAAAATTGAAACACAGCTGATACACCAATACTTGATAAGTCATCGATAACTCGTTTCCAAAATAAACTGAAACGGTTCTTTACTCACATCTCTTTTCCAGTGAAGGGCACTGAAAGTACGAATACATGTCAAGTTTAATCAGTCTTCTATTGAGTTTTTACTCTCCTCATTACATAGAAAAACATCGTAACGGCCGACAAGGTAAAATACAAAGGAGGAAGAGAGAGGACCCAGGGAACGAGGGTGTTAGGAATTGGCAGACTCGGTAGTCCCAAATGAAATAAAGAAATAAGCCTCGTAAATTCGTGCAGACGTACCGTGTCGCAAATCTGTCTGCGTTTTTAGGGGTGTACAGTTATTTCGAGAAAGAATGTCGGAAAAAAAGTGAACGCGACAATCCCGGAAGGTAATATGGGATATGATTAATACTCTGTTCCTAACGACTGCAGCTATCGAACCTACTTTGGTTGCTTTCCTTTAGTAATCGCATATATAACATCGCAAACATCCCGTGCCATTCTTTCAAATTTCTTTGAAGAACAGTTCACTCAAAACCACCCACAATACCTTTCGGGGTTGTCGCGTGCACTTTTTCCGACAACCTTTCTCGAAACAGCTGTATAACCTGTGCTACTTGGCTAAACTCAAATAAAGCGTCACTCTTTATCGTCACCCTAGAGGGTAAAAAAACAACGCTCGCTGAACGCTACAATTCTTGGGATTATTACTACGGTGAAAGAAACAGATCATTTTCGAGACTAAATGAACGCCTCGCGAGTCAAACATTAATTCGTAATCCACAAATCGAGTAGTGAGGAGGCGAACTGCCCTCTGTCTCCTTTCGGCCTTTTCGCGTCTCTTCGCACCTCCCTTAATGTGTGAGTGTGCGTTTGATCGAGAACTAGCCAAGTCAATAATACGTATTTTTTTTAACAGTTGGTGTCGGATAGCTCACCGGCCTTACTAACTTAATAAAGGTAAAGGTAAAGGAGAAAAAATGCTAAAAGTTGGAATGAAAAGAAACAGAAAAAAAAAGAAAGAAAGAGAAAAAGCACACACGCAGCCAAGGAAACAAAACACGAGATATGTTCGATCTCTGAATGTCAGGATCAATCACGCGACCCACCGTACAAATGCAAATAAGTGCAAATATCTTTTGCAGAAAAAAATTAAAGCCGAAGGAAGCGTGACCTTACAAAACATCTTTTCCTTATTTTCCGACTTTCGTGCTGTAGTATAGGTGCTGCCAGCAGCCCGACTAATAAAGGCAAGTAAACTCTTTGTGGCTGTGCAAAAAGCTAATCGACCGTGAGAAATCAAGGAGTCTTTCCTGGCTTTTTGATTGTCATCATAGTCGAGCCCGCAACATTAAAAAAGCGGCTGCTTGTGAATTGATTGGCCCCCCAAAAGGGCGCAATTTTCAGTTTAATCTATTTCTTTAAGTCATTCTGCATATATTACATTCCGCATAATTTTGTCATTCCGCAAGTCATGCTACATGCCATTCCGCAAACTCTTTCCGCCTTTTACCTTCACCGTCTGTGAGAATAGATGTTGTGTCAGTGACGCGCGTAAGCTCGTTTATCAGCTGGTGAAGACTAAAAAGGTCAGTGATGTCCGACAACAAGCGAGAATTAGTGTCAGACATTGAAGCCATGTTGCAATTCATATTTCCCATTAAATAGAATTCGACATTTTCGGAATCAGGACGTCCGATTTTCTAGAGATGAGATTACTTCATTATGAGAATTAGATGGCCTGTACCACGTGACAATAACAAACGGTTTTGAATTCGGTTTTCTGATTTCAAGACAAATTTTCTAGATTGTTTATATTTAGATCTGTGCGTACAGAATAGTTAATAGCGGTTTCAATATAGAAGCAAACACCCTCGCCATTTCTATTTCTGTCGCGTCGTACTATCTCGTATCCGGGTCAATAGATTTCAGAATTCAGTATACCAGTCATCTAGTCTCGTTTCATTGATTGAGATAACATCTAAAGGATAATTGGCAAGCAGAATTCTAAGTTCATAGATATTCTTAGTCAACCTAGTTATGTTAAGAGAAGCCATTTTAAAGCCACGTTTAGTAGGCAAAAAATTGTTCGTAAGATCTGGTGGGGTATCTTTAGTAACTTAAACAGCGCTACTGAAGGTACAAAATGACATTCTCATGAATATGAATTGCAAGCATGTAACTCTTCTAGTTCTCCTAGATTTGAGTGCAGCGTTTGACACTGTTGAACACAATATCCTGCTTGCTCGTCTTAAGTCAAGCATCGGCATTAATGGCACCGCCCTTAATTGGTTTACGTCTTATCTTAACAACAGGTCGCAACGAGTCTCGGTAAATGGCTTTACATCTAACAGTTTTAAGCTTCCTTATGGCGTTCCACAAGGATCGTTTCTGGGGCCATTGTTGTTTACCATTTATTCCAGCAAACTGTTTGAAGTCATCAAGTACCATCTACCTGAAGCACAAGCCTATGCTGATGACATTCAGCTTTACCTGTCGTTTAGCTCTGACACGACTACTAATCAGACTGACGCGGTCATTGCCATGGAACGCTGTATACCGGACATTCGTACGAGGATGCTTACGGATAAGCTCAAACTTAATGATGATAAAACTGAGTTCATGTTGATTGGTACAAAACAACAACTTTCCAAAGTTGATTGCCTTACCGTAGGAAGCATTGACGTTGCTCCTGTCACTGCGGCAAAAAATTAAGGGACATGGTTCGATTCTAACTTGAATCTCCAGGAACAGATCCACAAAACTTGTAAATCTGGATTTTTCCATTTATACAATATTCGGCGTATCCGAAAATATCTGTCCCAGGAGTCTGCACAAACTTTGGTCCATGCTTTTATCATTGGTCGCATAGATTACTGCAACAGCCTTCTATTTGGTTTACTCTCTGTTCATCTACTTAAACTGCAACGCTTGCAGAATGCAGCTGGTCGGCTTATACTTAATGTCCCTCGCTACAGTCACATAACACCAGTACTATGTTCGTTACATTGGCTTCCTGTTAAATTTCGTATCGATTTTAAAATACTTCTTTTTACTTTTAAAGCTATCTACGGTCATGCGCCTGGTTACTTGATCGACTTGATTGCTATTAAAGAACAGCCGCGCTATAATCTCCGTTCAGCTAGCGGTCTTATCTTAAAGTATCCCAGTTTAAAACTGAAAAACACTTTAGGGGATCGTGCTTTTTCATCTGCTGCCCCTAATTTATGGAACAATCTGCCCCTTCACATCCGTCTTGAGGACAATTTTGAACGTTTTAAATCTTTACTTAAGGTGACTCGACCCAGTTTTTTTTAGGGGGTACCATCCTACTTTGAAGCTCTCTGGTATCCCCACCTTTACTTTTATCGTAAGTCTAACACATAGAATGGATAACATATAGATCAATCTACAATATACCATAAAATTTTTGGCGATCGGAGTAAATGTCACGTGGTTATAATGCCACGCCCCTTTGAGGTCTGAGTCGAAAATCTGCTGTTGCCGGCATTTTTTCGTGAAAATCTCTCGCCTACACATAGTGCGCATTAGTGCCTTGCGCTGAACAGAGTTTCACCAAAATCGCAAAGACCCAGTTCGAGAAATTCAGCGGTTTCCAAATTTAGGTCATAATTTATGCGAAAATGATAAGCAAACTTTACACGGATTATATCTAATAAACTATGAGATTCATCTCTTTATTTTGGGCATCCTTATAAGAGATGGGTCCTTGCAAGTCAGCAAAACGCTTTAAGGCCTTGTAAATGCGCGCGATTTCGAGCAAAGCAAACATATAGAAATTATAGTTTTCGCTATTTGTTGACGTTTGTCAGCGTTTAAGAGTCAATCTCACGAAAAAAGCATTTTCTTAAAAATTCGTAGTTTTTTTTCCTTCAAATTTTTTCAGGGCCACAATTGATTAACTAATTACCCGGACTCTGAATTTCATGGTCATTGAAAAACTGTGACATTATCTTCTATAAGCCCAAACTTGAGTAAACATTGAAGATTTTTAGCGTTTTGGCTGAGTTTGTGCTTTGGGAGTTGTCTATTGTTTCTAGTCTGTCATTATACAGCATTCTTGTTCAGCACGCGTGCAATGACCACGCTTGGCTGACTTCCGAATGCTCACCGAGATATGATAATTTAGTATAAGAAAATAGAAGGGATTCTCGTCACGAGTTGGTTTAATTATTGGCTTGCATTAAACCTATGAAAAAATGATATTTTTTTAATAGTAAGTAGATTTAGTGTGTAGCACTTCTTGATTTTTTTGCAAAGGCACAAGAAGCACGAGAATTGATTAAAAATTGTGAGTTAAACCTCTATGTATCACGCGATGGCCTGTCTCACTGTACCAAAATTATCATATTCGGAAGTCAGCCAAGTGCGGTCATTGCACGCGTGCTGAACAAGAATGCTGTATCATGACAGACTAGAAACAATAGACAACTCCCAAAGCACAAACTCAGCCAAAACGCTAAAAATCTTCAATGTTTACTCACGTTTGGGCTTATAGAAGATAATGTCCCAGTTTTTCAATGACCATGAAATTCAGAGTCCGGGTAGTTAGTTAATCAATTGTGGCCCTGAAAAAATTTGAAGGAAAAAAACTACGAATTTTTAAGAAAATGCTTTTTTCGTGGTTCCGGACAAATTTAAATGAAGACCGCTAGAATTTAGGTGTTCACCAGTAATACTAGGATGCGAGATAATTTTCCAGTCATTTTGATTGGCAAACGTTCTTAGAATGCTATGAACTCGCTGTTTAGCCTTAGAGCTCAAAGCGGGGTCATCAGTTCTTAATAATAAGTTCGAGATTGTTACCTTTGTGTTGGAAGATTCAGCTTCAATGAAATTTCCTAGATCAACATTGCTATCAGATCAGATCAGATCAACTCTGAAAAATTTTGGGCCGATTATTTCAACGTTGTCTAAGTTAACCCGTGTTTAAGGCCGAGCCGCGGCTTAAAGTCGATGAACAAAGGTAAAACTGTGTTTAATATATAGATTTAGCAAGGCCTAAAAGCGAAGCTCACATTAGTAAATTTATAATTTAAATCAAACAATAAACTTGTATTTCACTAACCAGTTAACTTTAGGGCACATTTATGCGTATTTTGAGGGAGAGGGTAAGTGGTTTTAGAGAAAAATAATTTGTAAACAGTCCAAGAGTGAAACAAATCTTACATCGAGTTAATAGCCTTATATGTACCCAATCATCTCTTGATCACAGTAGATTAGGCTTGGAAAACAGATTCTTGGGAATTAAAATCAGGCCGATTTTTTTGCGTTCGACAAGTTTACTTTACAAAATCTTTATACATCACATCTGACGTAAACAGTACCATTAGGGGCTGTTTTTTATCATACAGACATCGGACAAAATGCAGTTTTTCGCAATTTTGCAAGACAAATTGCACTCATTCAATTTTCAGGACGATCGAAGCACGCGCTTCCTTTGCATAACAAATTATAGAATCAGCGACCATATTATAAAACATTTTCATGAAGAGAATCCCATAATTTCGGAATTGTTCAGTCAGAACAATCTGATCCTATGTGGTATGCAGGGTAATAATGGGCTTTTAGCAAAACTGTTCAAAAATATTCGTAAATCACCTACGGCCAGCCGGTTCTCACTTTTGACAAGCGCCAAACTTGCAGTGCGAAATGTCCTTGTTTGAATTAATGAACATTAATAGAGTTTTATCGACGTTAATATTTTGAGTTGTACTAGTTGTACTTTGAGTTGTACTTTCATAACAGACTCATACCCCAGGCGTCCCAAGCTGACATTACGAGTGTGTTATGTGAATTTTCTCACAAGAGAGTCGGTGTTGCATTACAAGCGACCGTTGAGACTTTGTATGAAAAAAAAAAAACTATACTGAGGTCTGCGAACGCTAACATCATTTCATTTTTACCTTTTTTCTATATAATAAATAAAGGAGACTTACCTTTGATGTATCCTTGTGTTCTTTGGTGTGAATTCGTCGATTTAGTCGGTTTTTTGGCTGTTATTGTGTGACCTCTGTCACTCTCTTCAGAGACAGGGGTCACACAATAACAGCCAAAAAAACGACAAAATCGATCATAATAAAAATAACACCACCATCTTTTTTGCGGACATCTTTAAAAAATTTTCCAAGAAGCTTGTCGAGAGCATGTATCAGCAGGTATGTCTTGTACATTGAAATTTCCATTGCACTGCTCTTCACTTACACTACTTACATTATATATTCTTTACTGAGTTTGCACACTTTTGGGCTACGAAAAAGTTGTCAACTTCTGGACTTGAGTCAGGCTCGTCTTGCTCAAATTCTTGCTCGATTCTCTCGAAAAGCTCCACGAAATCCACATGAAAGTTTGGCAAACTTTCTTCACCTTGTAAAGTTTCCTGTCGTTTTTCTCTATCTGCGTACAATATTTTTAAATGCGTTTCAAAGAGTCTTCCGAAGTCTTGCGGGCCGTACTGGAAAGTACGGCCCGCAAAATTGACCAATCGCATTGTGCGTACTAACTAAGAGATATAATAACAAATCATTATTTTTTTTTCTGTTATCTTACGTTTTTTTTTTTAACTAGAAACACTATACTACGTGACTTCCGTCTGTTGTAGTATCACATATATTTTTGAAAATTCGTGATCTTCCCAATAAACCTGATGAAGACTGGTATTGGCCTGTCGAAATATTGTAACTACTCTCTATTCATGTTGTTTGATGCAGTTGACATGACATGATCAATAACCATTGATGTCGGTTAGTGCTCACAACTTACTTGCTTCCAATCGTTCTGACAAAAATTGTTACTTAAACGTAAGAGATGCATACATGTCTTGACTACCTGTCAAAATAGCCTAAAAATCAGCTTTATCATCTTAATATACAGGCTTGTATTACCCTTTAAGGTCTGTGAGAATATGTTTTAAAATCAGATATTCTAATATATTATTCAGAAATATTCTAAGGTTTTTTGCAAAAAAGGGACAAAAATTTAAATAATGTTAGTTTTGATAAAATATCAGGAGGAATATCAGGAGGTAACTTTTCAGTAAACTTTTCGATAAAAGTACAACTGAACCATTTTCTTTTCTCGCAAATAAATGAAGGGGAAATAATCGAAGAAACCTCTTGGGTGGTTTTAATTTATTATTGAAATTGATTGTGTAATTAAGCTCGTCACAGCACCTGCTTTGCGAGGTCGATAATGAGATGGTACTTGTTTTATTAATTTTTCTGTCACTGGACACAAATTAGTACCTTAATTCCCTTGAGTCGTTTGCAAACTGTTCCGCTAATTCGGTCTGTGTTGATCCAGTGCATTTTAATCAGCAACTTAAGCGAAAATGGAGAACTCAACTTGTTCAAAGGAGTTTTCTACAGCGTCCACGGTAGTCCTCCTAATTTTAAACAGCACTTCGGGTTTTGTAACGGTTTGTGGAAATTTTCTGGTCCTTATGGCCATCGTTAGCACGCCAGCTCTACATGTTGCTTCCAATGTGTTTATTGGTTCGCTGGCAGCCGCGGATTTCACCATTGGTCTTGTCATGAATCCCATATATTCAGTGATAGTTGCTCGGAACATCACGGACGGAAAGCATGGACTGAATATTGCCGAACAATTTCTCTGGATTCATACAGTGATTACGACAACGTTTAACCTAGCGGCCATGAGCGTGGAGAGATATATCGCGGTAATCTTTCCCTTACGCTATAGTCATGTAATATCCTCCAGGCGTTGTCTCGTAGCTGTTGCTGGTATCTGGAGCTTCTCTTTATCATTTGTGTGTACACGGGCATTTGTTCAGGAAGCAGAGGACATACAGACCCTTTGGATAGTCCATTCGGTTATTGCAATTGCATTTCCACTTTGTGTGATAGCGTTTTGCTATTTTCACATTTTTAGGGCCATTTATAAACAGCGAAGAAGAATTCAGCGGTTTCAACGAACATGCTTATATGGATTTAACCAAAACACGCGTAGTGAGATGAACGCTAAGGCTGCAGGAACCATGGCTATTGTTATTCTGTTTTTCATTCTCTTTTGGACTCCCAACATTGTAATGACAATATTAAATTTTTTCGCTAAAGACGATTGCGAAGAAATGAGAATTTTTCAGATCTGGGTTTGGTGCGCTTCTGTCGCTTTTGTTGGTAGCTCTGTGAACCCTTTTGTATATTCCATAAGGATTCAAGGATTCCGTTTGGCAATAAAACGAATATGCTGTTGTAGGTAAATTCGTCATTGTAACTTCAATCGTATTTTTCTCAGCAGTGCTTATTCAAACACCTGCGTGGATCATAATTTGAAGTAGATCTCGTTTGGATAAACAACACTGTAGGAAATACCATATAAGCAAACAAGCCCAGCTGGTTACATAGACTATATATCCATTATGTGCACTGCAGTAGCAGAGCAAATCGATTTTTTTCACTTCATATTGCAAATAACAAGCTAGTTCAAATCAAACTCTTTAGGTTTGATGTTTGTTGTAAATTATTTAATTTACGACCTGTCAATTAACAAAGGTGACGGCTCTGGCGTTATTACTAATTATATGATGGCCACACAACTGCTATCACCTTAACTTGACGTACTGATCAGCGACTTTAAAAGCAGGTACATAAGGGACGAAAGTCTAAATTACCACTTCTTCCTGAAGTTTAATTAACTGCATTTCAGAACCAGGAAATTACTCTATAAATTAGACATTCATTCACCTTGTGAATGACTTGATCGCTGAAAACTTTAAAATTTATGGTATTTATACAACATGAACATCTAAAAATATAACTTATTCTAAATAAGTCAACTGCTTTTTAAACCATTGATTATAGATTCACGTTCATGCTTTTTACCTCTTTTTACCGAAACACCTGCCTCATATATTTTACTTCAGCAGATTTTGGGCTGGTTACCCATTATTTGTACTTAATAATAATAATAATAATAATAATAATAGTAATAATAATAACATTATTATTATTAAATCATTATCACCGTTTTTCGTTGTAACTCCCCCCCACCCAGTTATAAATGTTATATGCACGATTCTATTGCTTAATTTCTATCTAAAACGATTGCTTCACCGAGTATAAATTATCTTCGCCTATCTAAGATGTCTGTAAACTTTATCGCTAATTTTTATTTTTATTTCGAGAATTGACAGAATTATACAATTAAATAATTTGTCTCGCTACCATTTTACCCCGGGGAACTTTTATCTGAGATTACAACTTATATTGTTATCTATTATTTATGTATTCCAACAGCGCTTGTTCAGGCTGAAAACACTGCGTTTGTCTTAAGTGCTTCAAATAGATTTATCATTAGCTTCGCTTGGCGGATATTAAATGTTCATGTGAATGCCTAATGAATATGGAGGATGGCGAAATTTGAAAATTCCACCTTCAACATCTGTCCAAAAAGTAAATGAGTCGTGCACATTACTTCCTCGTAGCAAACGTATTAGTGAATAACATTGATGACAGCAAAATCATCGAAAAATAGTGCAATAAATATTCGTTTTTCTCTTTGTGAAGTTGCAGCTTTATGAACAAGGATCAGATATACTGGCACTATCTCGGCTTCCAAGCCTTTTGTCAACGATCACATTATTATACTTAAACGTTGGTGGGAGAGGGGGAGTAAACTGAAGGTGATGCGTGGTTTAAGCTGATGATTAAGGGTCAACGAGAAAGTGCACTGTTCGCATTAAATGTTGTTGTAGGCTTTCTGGTCAAATGTTTTGCTTTTTTCCAAAGTTAAAACAGACAATATGTTACATTAGCGGGCAAATAGTCCATCAGCGGCAAATCTCTGGCCTCATCGTTTTCTTCAGTGGGCGGATCGCGGGGTCACGCGATGGCATTTTATATTTTATCATCCCTGAACCTGTTGCTGCGTTTTATTTCAAACCAATGTTACCGTCTTGTTTTCCTTCACATTACTTTCCATACAAGTTCAATTGTAGCTCTTATTGCCAAAATTCTAGGGTCAGCACTCACTAGCTTTTTTTTTACTTTCAAACTCCCACAATACTTTCACAATTAAAAGAAAGATCGATGCCCTGAGGGTGTGACGAAAGGTAATTGTTTGTAAGTATGGTCCTTATTCCTTAGAGAGCCAAGTTGATGTGAATATCGAAAATTATCTAACGTGCATTTTAAATTCCAATTGGTGTAGTTACTCATATACTGCATACCGCTTTAAATTATTTAGTTTTTCAGTTTTGACATTTATGTTTTAGATTCATTTACATTCCAAATCATATTTGACCAGATTTGGATGGATTTTTCGATAGTCTTTCATTTTTGTTAAAAAAGCTTAATCAATGAATGGGATAAAAAAATTCTCCCTTTGTATACTTCTCAGTAAAATCTTCGCAACCTAATTTGTCCTCGATACATTTATTCTTAATGCCTTCTTGCTTACAGAAGTAATCATTGCACTGGCTTATCCAGTATTGCCTTAGAGGTATGACTTTCGGCACACCCATGGTCACAAAAGCACAAGACTTAGAGGCACATAAACAACATTAAAAATGAAAAACTTGGTCGGTTCTTTTTAAACATATATCAGGTCAAAGGAGGTTATAAGGGTGCCGGATAAAGGGGAAATCTCCTGGAGATTCACGGCTAAAGGAATTAAAGACTAAGGCAGATTAAGTCATGGGCTTCCTGGTACTGCTGTCTATATTTACCTTCATTTGGGCTGGTAAGAGATAACTTTCCTTGAATTAAAAATTGCAAAAAGTAGAAAATAATATTACTTGACTCTGTTTTGGCTTAAAAAAACAAAACTGCATCGCGCATTAAATATTGTAATCATGTCAAGTGCTATTTAAAATGTTAAAACGTTGATCAATATGTTGCATGGTTGGTGGCCGTTGTGTGGCTATAATATTTCATTAGCTACGATTGCGACACTGAGCAAGTAATCAGAACTGTCACTCGTCATTGCTACTGACCTGCACATAGAATCTGAAACCTTATTAGGAATTCTGAGATTACTTTGTCAAGTGATTCCAATAGTATGCGAATCAAGCAAACGTGACGCGGAAAAGGTAAGTACGTGATGGCATGTCCTTTGGTATATACCTTTTGTTCTTTTCTTACCTAGCGTACTTTGCTTATAGTATGAGCTGCTGTGCTTTCTTGAGGTGCTTGGCGAACTTCAGATCCTCTATGTGTTGGATGTGTTTTGCTTACTTGAGATTTTTTTACGTATTAAAGGTGTTTTGCGTGCTCGAGTCGCTTTCCTTGTTTCTAGTGCTACGTTACACTATAACATTTGCAGTATGCTATAGTAATCGAAAAAGTAGTTACCGTGGAATTGGATTTCCTGGAGTTCTCCTATATTTCCAGGTATTACAAATTTTCTTCGCCTCTATTAGATCGGATAATGAGCACTTCCCTATGACCATCGCAAAGTACATTTTTTGCCTTTACTTTGTACTCAGGAAATCTAAAGCGGATCTCTGCTGGGGACTTTGGAGCTTGCAATTATACCGATTTTGTAGCAGAAGCTGTAGGGGGCTGCGAAAAGAAATTCTACTCTAACCTGGCAACGGATCTGACTGCAGATTGTAGGTACGTATACATTATGCAGCAAACTTTTCATATGTGAAAAAAAGACTCTCGCCTTGAAGAATATGAATCTTCTATTGAAAGCTTTTTACTTTGGTCTTTTTCACAGCATTACTCTGTTTAAGCGGTTGTTGTGTTGTTGTTTTTTTCGTTGATTACAATATTTTTCTTGATGACCGTAGTTATCGTAGTTACTAGCCTGTGCCAGGCTGTCAGATAGTACAGTGGGAACGTATTAAAACGAGCAAAGCGAAAATAAGACGCGCACGACTTGGGAAAGGGGCCGCCGCCCTGTCTCTCCCCAGCCCTCGGGCGTTTTTCTCATTTTTTATTACTGAACGACTTTCCACCACCATCTCGGAGCCTGGAACAGGCTACGTAGTTACTTAAACATGGAACGACCTAAACCACCTAAAACCACCTACAACCATCTACAACCACCTAAAACCACCTACAACCACCTCAAAAAATTCAACAACCACCTACAACCATCTACAACCACCTCAAAAACATCTACAACCACACGCAAACAATCTAAAACCATCTAAAACAAGGTATAAATGTCTGAAATAAGGCGAGACGACAACATGTCACGAACATGAAATACGAGAATCGAACAAACCATCCACTTCCCCCTAAAATCTTACTCTCCCTTGTCCCTTGTATCATCAACCATTGGCTTAAGTCACGAAATGAAATGCGAGATCATGGTAAGTATATTAAAAGACTTAAAGAACTTTACAAAATGAACTACTGTATCGAGTCACCAAAAATAATAAAATAAAATAACAAACTCGTAGTCGAAAGACTGACTTGATTTGGCTTTTTCTACCCTGGGTACCAGTGAGAAGTTTTGGTTCACGTTTCATTTGTTTACGCAATGGCACAAGGTAGGGTTTCTCTCTCACTCGGAGTCTGCTTCACTGCTGTTTTGTTCTGAGGTGGCGGATTACATTCCTAAGAACAAGTTAATTTTTTTAGCATCTCATCCGCCAAACATGTTTGCACATTTCAGGTGACTCCTTTAGATAAACCCTAGTGCCTTTCACACCCGTTTCCTGTGTCATCACGCAAGGCTAAACTCCCTTGCGTCACGACACAGGAAACGGAGACTAGTAGGTGTAATCATTGTTAAAAATGTTATTTAAAAAATCTATAATGCAATGGATTCAGAAGAAAACAAGTTAAGACGAGCCGAAATTAATAAAAATGGGTTGAAAAATTTTAATAGTTAATGATTGTATTTAAAGTAATTTACCTGGATTTTTATATACCGTTATTATGTTTTGGAACCCAACTTTCACCCCGGCCATCTTCTTGGGAGTGATGGGATATGCGCGCTTCTTATTTTCGCTTTGCTCGTTGTAAATACGTCCCCACTATACTATCTGAGAGCCTGGCCAAGGCAAGAGTAGCTGGAACTTTACGAACTAAAACGGAACGAAAAGTTGGATCACATATTCGGGTCTTTCCCTCCCCTCCAAGGGACGTTACTGGTAAGAACGTTTTGATTCATTTTGCTGAGAAGAATTATCAAATATCATTATATAAAAGAGACACGTTCACACTAGACTAAAGGATTCTGCGGGACTACATACATTTGTGTGAAACTATTTCAGACATTTATACCCTGTTTTAGATGGTTTAAGATTGTTTGCGAGTGGTTGTAGATGTTTTTGAGGTGGTTGTAGGTGGTTGTTGATTTTTTTGAGGTGGTTGAGGGTGGTTTTAGGTGGTTTTAGGTCGTTCCATGTTTTAGTAACTACGCCGTACCTATCTGTCTAAAAAGTTCAAATGATCCAGTCACTGGGCGCTTTCGAAAACTTTGTATATTGTGCCTTTGTGTGAGTTTAAACTGTTTTGGCGGCGGAGCCGTGTTCCAAACAAAGGGAGTAGGGACGAGGCGGTTGAAATACTACCGGCGAGAAAACCCCGGTATTTTGAATAGTCCGCACACCAGTGAGAAACGGATTGGTCGAGGGCCATACATATGTCAATCATGTTAGATGGTCCTTCGCATATATTTTACAATTAAGGGAGCAGATGGCAAACTGGAAAAGACGTTAAGTGATTCTGGTTTCCCCTTTAAAAAGAGCATAATTGATGACAAAATTGCCGAAATGGCGTCTTTAAACTTCACAGCGCTGGAATTGTCTTTATTTAGCCGTAAGGAACAAAGGTCAACGAAAATTAAAACACTTTACAACTGCCTCTACCTACAGAAGAATAAACCAGAGGAAATGGTTACTCAGTATGCATGTAACAAGCCAGCTTCATGACCTTTTAATGTTAAGCCTAGTGTGGCAAAAAAAAGATTTACTCGGTCAAAGTTTAGAATGATAAATGCATTGTGTAGTGCTAGTAACCTTCGCGCGAGAGCCGAGAAAATAAAAAAACCTCTGTTCAAGCAAACTCACAAGGTCGCGTTTCACATTATCACGAGCTTAGGAGTCGTGTTTAGCCTGTCAACGCTTATTGCTAAACTGTCTCGCGCGAAAATAATCAGAAGTTTCAAATTGCAGCTTTCTCTTTGATTGGCTGATTAATTGGGATCAGCTAAGGTGACAAAAGTGGGCGGCATTCGAAAAATCATGGTTCTCTGGCAGGCGGTATTTCTCGCGGTTTCGCCGCTCGTGACGGCTCCGCCGTCAAATCTCACTCAACTATATTACAACGGCTCCGCCGCCAAATCTCACTCGACTACTACACAATACCTCCAGCTACGCAGGCTAATTGTCAACGTGAGCATACTATTCGCGACAGTCCCTTTCACTTTCGCTGAATAGGAGACGGGGAAATGGGACTGCGCCGGGAAGTTGAACGTTTAATACCTCCCAGAGAACCCAGACAGTTGCCAAAAGTTAAATCCAGGTCCGAAAAACCCAAAGAAGAGAAAACCTAGTTCCCCAACACTGAATGGTGGAACGAAAAGGGCTCACAAACCTAGAGTGCAGAAAAACAGCTAGACTTCTGAACCTTGCTGACAGCTGGGTAAGGAGGTCAACAAGGGAATAAGCAACTAAACTGGAGACAAAGGGTCCAAGGTAAAAATAGCCTGCGTTCCAAAAAAAGGGAATAGGGACGAGGCGGTTGAAATACTGCCTGCCAGAAAACCCCGCTATTTTGAATAGTCCGCACACCAGTGTGCGGAGAAACGGATTGGTCGTTCGCCGCTCGTGACGTCTCCGCCGTCAAATCTCACTAGACTATATTACAACGGCTCCGCCGCCAAATCTCACTCGACTACATATGTACCGCACAATACCGCCAGCTACGCAAGCTAAGGTAAAAAGGAAACCTAAAGCGCAGAAAGAACGCGAGGAAAACTCACTCAGGATGGCAGCCTGAGCGTCAGTAATCCGACTAGGGCATTAGACACCGTTTCAGGCTACCATGGAAGCGCTGGAAGAAAAACACTTGAAATGACGACACCAAGAAAGAGTATAGAAAGACAACTAGGGAAACGAGCGAACAAAAACACGGGGACAAGGCAGTAAACCCGCAAACGCACAGTTCAGGCTAGGCAAAGTACAAATAACGCCTCCACCGGATAATGAACCAAAAGCAAAACATTATTGTATAAAACCTCACAGGATCTCTAGGGAAGGGTAGGAAACAAACCGGGTGCATATAGCGGAGAAACACAAGCGAGCTAAAGTTCATCTGCACTGGCGATTGAGCTGGTTGAAGCAGAGCTGCAGCTTGTGTAACCTTGGCCGGGGCGGGACGGTTTTGTCAGCCATCTGAATAATACAAGAACCGGATAACAGAGCGAATGGATTCTTACGCAAACTGGGCCGAAATGAGCTGCGGAGCTCTTATTTATACTCGCGGTGCAAGGGACTGGTGCGAATAGTACTTTTATTGGGGATAAAACCCGTTCACTCTGCTCATGCTTCGAAGTAACGCTTTTTTTTGGTGATAACATGATGAAAAATATATTAGTTGAACGGAAATACTTAATTGATTGCGTTATTCGTGATATCTCCTGACAGAACTTGCTATTCTCGGATGGAAGCCTGTTTTACTGAAAAAGCCAGAAAATGTCTGGAGGGACACGTAAGTGACGCGTTACTTGAAAAGATGATCAACATATCGCTGCTGGTCCAAAATACCATGGGTGCTTCTCAGTGGTACTGCACCAACAGAACAATGAATATTAGTTCCTTGGATCCAGACATAAGGAAGCTGATACCGTGTAGCGATGACATGTTTATCGCAGGGCATCAATGCACCGAAAAGTTTCGTAGAATTTTTAATGCCAAGAGAAACGATCCCAGATTGTGCCAGTAAGTCCTTGAAATGTAAGGGACACCACATTAATAACGTGGTGTTCCGTTGTTAGCTATGCTGAGTACTAAAGTACGTTTGTGAGTAAGATACGTATATGTTTCTCAAATAAATTGTCCTGGCCTGGACTCAGCTTTAGAAAGAAGAAGCAGTAGCATAACATAAACTGAATAAACGTTTAATTTATTTAACATAAAAAGTTCATGGAAATGACTCGAGGGACACCCAAGTGACCCGCTACTTATTTAACCAGAAGCATAGGGTTACATGCTTCTCGTAACAAACGCGTAAAATAGCACAGCATAGCACTTAATAAATTAAATCTAACAATGTTGTAGCGTTATTTTGCAAAACATAACTTGACATGAAATGACATAACGTTTCATTTAAAATATTTCCTGGATTCCGATTGGCTAAAAGCGCACGCATAGTTCACCTTAACCAGCTACTGATGACCAAATTTGGAAGAATTTTGCGGTTAATGAACCGATTACGTCAAAAGTGCAGCTTTCTTGCTAGTTAATGTATCGTTAACCAAGAAGACCTGGGGACGAGGTTGAATTGTTTTGGTTGTGAAAACAAAAATGGCGGACATTTCACCCGTTCAAGAGTAAGAACTAGGCGAAATACTAGCTAAAAACATGGCAAGAACAGCAAGAAGACAACTCGAAGGACGACTTCTGCTATTTGGAGAATATTTGCGGACCTAAACAACGCTTAACGTGCACTATCGAAGATGAACTTAACATCGATGGAGGTAAGCATGTCTTAGCCATGTTTTTAAAATAAGAATTATTTTGAATGAATAATAAAACAATGATTGAATTCGGCTTTCGTATCATATGAAGAATTATGGAGATCTCGGTACGGCCTCGACGGATAACACCCACCTCGATCTCCATAATTCTTCATAAGATACTCAGCTTCATTCATTAACTGTTAATTAATTCAAAAACCTCATAAGAAATTCGCCAAAACGTTTAGTAATTACCTGGAAAAGGGGTGATGAGGATTGCATTTGATTTAGTTAGTAGGACTTTCTTCATCGTTCATTTGTGATCATTATATGACCTTTTAACTGATCCTGACACTCACGACAAAATCATCTTTCACCTTGCTGCACGCATGTCCAGAGTATATCGTATTTACTGTCGCTTGTACCTGACCTCTTCTGAGTTAAAGATTGCAACTCCTTCAAATGTGAAGAATGCTCTGAAGGCAATCATTTCAGTGTTTTCGTGCAAATGGTCCAAGCTCACAAAAAGCGAGAATGAGGCAATCACAAACCGGCGAGAGCAATTTAGATTTCCAAGAGCTGTAAATCTACGGGACAATTTTACGACATGACCGTAAGGATTTGAAATTCTTCTTATCTTGTAAACTAGATTTATTTAAGCCGCTAGAAACATCTGCGGACCTCTTATATAACGCCTTCATTTATTTGTAGTTTTAATTTAATATTGCATATATCGAAATATCAATACCATAAGGGGATAGTTGAAACTTTATCCTCTTCTTTACTGTCTTCTGTTAGAGTTTGCATTCTTCTGCCGTTTATTATTATTGTTATCTTTCACCTTTATCTTATGCCACAAAAAATAAATTAACAAATAAATAAATAACTGAAAAGAGCCGAATGTCTTCTAAGCACGTCCTTCTGAATTATTTGCCAGGGCCTTCTCCTATGCTAGGTACTGTAGCCAGAATGTTTTGAATCGCCACTGCAAGTCCAGTGTAATCGTCCCCACAAGTGACCGGTTCAACCCATTTTGTCATGACTTAGATTTTCATCAAGAGACTACGATTGGTGTCGAAGCCTCAAAAACATCCAAAAATGAAACACGTACAACGTCTAAACCTCAAAAACCTGCCCGCAACGTTGCTTCTCAAACCTCAAGGCTTCTGTCCCGCATCTTAGGAGTTACTGTGGGTGTTGTTAACCTTAAGGCTACAGCAAGAAGATTTGGCCCCAACTGAAGACTGGATTGGACCGCTAAAAACTGGATTATATATCACGGAATATGAACCCCGGGCAGCGCTGACACGGACAGCTTTGCTTCCACTAATAATGATAATAATAATACTAATAATAATAATAATAATAATAATAATAATAATAATAATAATAATAATGATAATAAAAAGTTATAAAATCAGAAATACGTTCACCCGTTTTTTTAGAAACCTGTCGGATCGGATGCCTTGCACAAGTAGGTCGAATAGATGATCTGTGGCCAGAACGTGCAGAATAGTGTGTCAGAGATTAAATCGAATGTAAGGTTTCCATTTCTCAACGTCAGACAGAAGATTTGTAGGAGGTCACACACCTATACAAAAACCTTCGGAGGTGTCTTCCCCCCGCCCCCGCTGCGACCAGTGCTGCGTTCCTGTGGAGGTTGCCTTGCTAAGAATTGAGAAATAGACTATTTTCGATATATTAAAATAATTCGTACTCGGCTCCGAGGCTTGGGGGAATAAAACAAAAGAAATGTATCATTCATTGCAGAGTCTCAAGATGATTTCTTTTTTTTTCCCTAAGCCTCGCAGCAAAGTATGAATTTTAATATATCGGATTTGGTCTATTTATTTGCTTTACTTTTTCAAGGAAACAAGATCTTAGAAGACCAGATATTACAAGGATGAAAATAGTTAAGGAAAATAGTTTTTTGTTGTTCGGAGGTGCTTGGATTTTGTAAACTTTATTTTGCATTTTTTTCCTACTGCATCTCCTTTAATTTCTAAAAGTCGTTAAAAGATTTAAATTCACTAAATATTTCTACTCCTGTCTAGATGATTAGATTAAATTCTAATTTTTCGACATTAGTCTTGAACGTAAATATATGAGTGGTGGAATGTATTGAGGCGAGAAGTTTTCAAAAAACAAACAAACTAACTAACTAACTAAATGGATCTGTTTCAATGCCCGTGTGTTGAAAGTCAAAGGTGAAGCAAACATATTTTACGACGATTACTTGTCACAGTAATATACAACTATCCCCCGAAGGGGAGGTGAATAGTTGTAGAAAATATACGGAGACGCGAAGCGTCGAGGTATATATCTTAAACGCTGTTCGTCGATCCTGAGGGGGGTAATTGTTTTACTATTTACCATCGTGATAAGCTGATTGTCGTCTTGATCGCCCCATGTAAGGTAATCCAAGAGAGTCTTGGATTCCAGATTCCACGCTGTGGATTCCGGATTCCATGCCTGTGGATTCCGGATTCCACATCCCTGGATTCCGGATTCCCTAAGTGGCTGGATTCCAGATTTCAAAATTCTATTTTCTGGTTTTCAACGTTTCCTTTGTACTTTGTTTTCACCAAAAAAGCTTGTTCTTTTTTTACCCGAAGTGTACATTGTCTTATATAAAATATAAGTATAAAATATAATTCTTGGCCTTACCCGAGAGGATTATGAATGTAGGAGCGGTTTCTGAAGTCCACTGAGTCCACATCGTTGAAGAAATACTAACGAGGAAGGGCTATTCTTATTTTAATAATAACAACGGCGTCAACAATAACAAAAGAGGTACACATTGCCAAAATCAGTGCTTTTCAGGTTCAAACATAATTCGTCTCCGAATGGTTTAATTGCCACACAGAAATGTAAAACTTCAGTTACAGCTTACCAACAAATAGCGTGAAGATAGTCCAATTACTATACTACAAGCTACGCAGGCAACGGAAACGTTTATCTCAGAATAAACCGTGTCGTTCTCCGTCCTGATAAACTAACTCCCGGCAGTCTTATCGGAAGGGATACTTTTCCCTCATCCTCTGCAGTTGGTGGTGCAGTTTCATTCTCATTGTCATCATCGTCACCGTAGTCCCCATTAGCAATTCGACAGAGCTTGTTATCCTCCTCTGTTGTTAAAATGATGTCTGATCAATCGGAAGAAAAGTCGAGTACTCGGGTTAGAATGCACTTGGGGGAATTCCCATTACAGAGATCACCGGAGGTGTATGTTAGTGAATCACTTGTTTGGTTTAGCCACTTTAGGGATACTCTTTACTGCACAAAATTTCCACCATTCACTTCTATTTGTACATCCTCCAGAAGAACTGCTAACCAGAAGGGTGAGATCTCTCTTCTACGGTTGTGTCTTACTGCCAATATGTCGTCTTTCTGGTAAATGGTTTGCACCCGTACAGCCGTACTCCGCAATGCCACATTAGCATCCACAACTTGGCAGGCTGTTGTTACGTCTTCGCTTTCCTCTAATGAGGCTGTGATGGTAGTGGGACACATACTAAGGGCATAAGGAAGGGTGCCAGTTAGCTCTTTCGTTTTTGAGCGGACATTTTCCTGTCTTACGCCTCTTCCATACTCCTTAGCAAATTCTCGCATCACAGTTTCTCGCCTTGTGTCTTCTTCTTTGCTACCTGTTCCTTCAGTGATTGCTGACAGCTGGTTTGGTCGCGTCTTGATGTTTGGGGGTTCACCTTTGATAATTTTCTCCGGATAATATGAATTGGGCCCAGTGAAATATGAGAAATCCTTCTGGTAAATGCGCAGCATATCGTCTTCCACGCAGCGCGCTCTTCTGTAAGCGTAGTTAGCCACTGTAGGCATGTCGTGGTCTGCTCGCATTCCTTTGAAATAGCATTCCACGCCCAAAGTTGTCATACTTTCGAAACAGATCCTGTCCAGAAGGTGACTATGCCCAATCTCCGTTAGCGTGTTGGTAAGGCTGGTCAGCGATTCTAGCACTATGAGGAAGGACCGTCGGGTGCATCGAGGTATGGTCATGTCGGGACCGTTGGTATTTCGCTTGCCCGTCCTCTCCAGGGCTTCCTGTTCGTGGTTAGAGAGAAATGCAACCAACTCCTCGACAGATTTCACATGATCTTCAAATGTACGTGGTAGGTCTTCTTCTTTGGCTTTCTTGTCGAGTCGGAACACGTTTGCATATTCGGCCATCTTACTTTGCAGGGGGATCAGTCCCTTTGCTGACGTCAACATTCTTATTGCTACTTTACCGGTATCGCATACGAAAACAGTGTTTCGATATACGCATAAAGCAGTAGGCTTGTTCCATCGACTTTGGACACCATCACGATGGCCTGCAGTTTCTCCACACACTTTTGTTAGAGTTTCTTTACCCCCAAGCATCTCTTCTTCCTTCAAACTGAACAGTGCGTGTTCTTTGCTGGAGGACAAGAACACGGTTCCACCATCTGTCACTGCAATACCCATGAGGCCTGGAATATTCGAAATTGTTCTCAGTTTCAATCGTCCTCTCACTTGACAAAGATGAATACATGAACCATTCCCGTCTCCAACTAACAAGTATTGCTCGTCACGTGTTAAGGCTAATGAAGTTAATAAACTAGATCGATCAAAACAAAACAATTCATTTAACTGGCCGACGCAGTTAGTTTCCTCATCGTCTACAACACCAGAAATTGAAAAAATCTTGCCAAGACCAACGTCTGACACAAACAGTTCAACGGTACCCTTTGCAGACGCACATATGGCAAATGGTGACACCAGATCCGGTACATTACCTTCAGAAATAAGGGAAAGATCGTGTACATGGACTTTACGGATACGTCTACCGGCGCAATCTTCTTCCTCACTTTGGCTTTCTTCGGCGCTCCCTTGTACAATCTGGGAAGCGTGACAGAAAAGCGTTCGCAAATTGACTACTCTAACTCTTCCGTTTCCTTGGTCACAAACGTACAGCTTCCCGCTCTCTTTCACCGCAATACCAGCTGGGTTTCTAAATCTGGCCTTGTTGCCATACCCATTAGTGTGCCCGGGCTCACCAGCGATTAATGTGACATTTGCTGGACAGTGCATGTCAACCATGAAGACTGCATGGAGACGTCTATCGGTAATAAACAGCCTGCTATGCTTTGGGGAGAATGCCAATCCTACCGGGTAGCTTAAAAGAGAGGCCCCGTTCTTTTTCCAGTGCTTGAATTCCAGTTCTGGAACTAATGTTGTGCTCACTCTTTCATCTGGAATGGAATCTTGAATCGCTTTCCGGTGAATCTCCACTGCTGTTTCTACATCCATCCGATCTTTTTTTCGAACTGCTTTCAATGAAACTGATTTCTTGATGTCTTCGTATACTCTACGTAGCACCAAAAGCAGCCTTACATTCACTAGGTATCCATCAATGTCAATCCAATGCCAAAACTCTGCAGAACGTACTGACTTGATGCTGTGTGGACAGTCAGGAATAGGGACTTGGTAGGGGTACTTCGCCCTGTCTGCTAGCATGGAATTCATAAAGCTCTTTTGCTTGGGATCGCAGTCAGTGGCCCAAACCAATAGGAACAGTCTTGTGCATACTTTATCTTCTCTCATGCACAAACTACAAGGGCGAAGAAGACCTTTTCAAGCAATTTCCGGAGCTCTACGGTGAAGTAAATTCGATAATTTACTTTGGATTCACATTGGTATGTTCGTTTCATTGATCAAATGCTCTATTTAATTAGCATGTCTGTAAATGGTATGGAAACGCTGTCACCTTTGAATATAATTTTGATCACAGAAACGCTTCAGTAAGTGTTCGCACAACCACCGCTTTTTGAGCAGAAAACACGAATAGAACAAACAACAACTCCTCAGACCTTGAACTTTTCTTTTCTTTCTCTGCTTTTCTCTCTTTCTTTCTTGGACTCCTGTACGTAAATTTGCAAGATAGTTAGCTCATAATTCTGAACATGATAGAAACAGACAGATATAGCTGCTCGAAGTTTTAGATTACTGTTTCGCACATTCTGATCTATTCAAAACCACGCCGCCAAAACATTTCCATCACAAAGTCACAAACACCGAATTTATAGACGTACGTACCTTTCCGACTCCTGCTTTTTCTTGTGCTTCCCCATGCTGACAAAGATTGATAACGATCGATTGAGAAAAAAATTCAAAGTGATCTCTCGAGATGTCTGATTTCGACTGATTGAATCTGGACTGAATGAAAGACACCACGTCGACGCCACGTGCAGCATGTCATTCTTTGAGTGACACTGATGACATGTGCCTGAAAGAAGCCAGTAACTGCAACCACCGCGACTACTGATACTACGGCCAAGAATAAGGGTACTTTATATTATTATTCTTTTGACGTTACCTGAAATCCAAAAATTAGTTCCAATTGCGCCCAAACAGGAAAAGAATCTAAACCTCCGACTCCAAAAGCGCAACGAGGAAAAAGGTCGAAAGGCCCGGTCGAAAGGGTGTCTTATAAAGAGCGATAACATACAGTAATATGAATCACTCCCTGGGATTCTGTCACGTCATTATAATGTGACCATTGTTTCAAATTGATACCCGATATGTCACAATGACAAGGGATGTTCCTGCGAGTGAAATACGCGTGAACATGCCTGTTGCGCGTCCTTGCGACATGAGATTTTCACGCAACAGTCGCTAAAGGAAAAGAAGAGGCCCTGGAACCATCACAACAGAGTGGATTCCAGCAACCTGGATTCTGGATTACAATTCTTGGATTCCGGATTCCATTAGCTGGATTCCGGATTCCAAAGCCGTGGATTCCGGATTCCACAGACCAAAATTACCTGGATTCCGGATTCCGGATTACCTTACATGGGGCGATCTTGAGTCTGATTTGGGAATAACTGACAATGCGCTTGCCTGGTTTAAGTGGTATCTATCTGACCGGTTCCAGCGTGTCTCTGTAAATGGTAGTCTCTCCAACCAGTTTTCTTTAAAACAAGGTGTTCTTCAAGGTTCATGTTTGGGGCCCCTTGCTTTTCAATATCTGCACGCGCAAACTGTTTCAGATCGTTCAACGCCACCTCCCACAAGTCCACTGCTACGCGGACGGTATACAGTTGTATGTATCATTCAGCCCCTAATCGATCTGCGGATGCAGATTTTGTCATCAAGTCCATGACTGACTGTATCAGTGATATTAGGAGTTGGATGATTATAGATACTAGGCAGCATCTAGCAAAGATTAACATCAATTGCATTAGGGTTGGGTCGATTGATGTTTGTCCTGTAACAGTAGCTAGAACCCTAGGATCATGATTTGATGAGCAGCTCACTATGTCATCTCATTTTAGCAAGTTATGTGGTGCTGCCTTTTATCATTTGCATAATATCAAACGTATTCGCAAGTACTTGTCTCGAGAATCAACGGAAATGCTTGTCCATGCATTTATTACATCTCGTGTTGATTATTGCAACAGTCTTTTATATGGGCTGCCCACACCTACCAGCTTAATACATTGAAGAGAGTTGTGAACGCCTCAGCCAGGCTAGTAATGCGCCTATTAAAGCCCGGATACAATTTAAGATACTGCTTATTACGTTCAAAACAATTCATGGCCTTGCCCCTAAAAATCTATGCAAGTTACTAAATTTAAATCGTCTTTATATAACCTTAGATCTTCTGGTAGTATTTTACTTTCTATGCCAGCTGTTCGATCGAAGACTACGTTAGGTGACAGAGCTTTTATGGTAGCAGCGCCAACGCTCTGAATTCTCTTCCAAAAGAACTTCGTACGATTACTAATGTGAACAGTTTCAGAACTGTATATTGGTGATCAATTTTATATTTGTTACTTACTTGCATGCATATATTATCCTTTTTATTGTTACTTTTAAATGCGTTATCTTTTGTTTGTTTCTTGTAAAGTAATGCAGTTGTAATGCGAAGCTGATTATTCTTATGTTAAGTTGCGCAGAATAAGTTCATAAATTATTATTATTATTATTACCAAATCTGTTGAATAAAAATGAAAAAGGTAACTTTTTGTATATTAAAAATATCACTTAGTTGGAACTTTGTTTACAACTTACAAACATTTCAAGTGCATTTTTGCGATTTGAATGCAATTTCTGCATGAAAATAATTTTCTACCCACCAGTAAACACTGAAAAGCCAAAGTTTGTTGCTTTCTTGGTATTTGTTTTGTGTACGATTGCTTTACTTATCGCTCAAATTTCGTCTCAGAAATGTGTCGAACGAGACGCCATCTTGGCTCCTGTCGCAAAACAGTGAATGGCCAAGGATATTCCGAGTTATGCGCAATCAAAAGGCGCCAAAATTGCTATTCACTGATTTGGAAAATCTACTAATCACTGATAAACTTGAGGTCGACGGTGTGCTCATTTTACGTTACCTGAGCTGTATCCTCCGTAGTTCGTTTTTGTCAATGGTAATATCTTAATATATTTTGCTTCTTTTGAACAACTATGAATAACAAATATGAACAACGAAATATTTAAGGGTAAAAAGCAACGCTATTAAAACACGACGTTTTGACGACGACACCTCACCATTATCACATAAAAGAGATTATTATCCATTCAAAATATTTCCCTAAACGTGCACTATCGAAGATGAACTTAACATCCATGGAGGTAGGCATGTTTTAGCTTTGTTTTTAAACTAGGAATTATTTTGAATGAATAATAAAACAATGATTGAATTCGGCTTTCGTATTGTATAAAGAATTATGGAGATCTTGGAGGGTGTTATCCGCCTCGGCCTCGACGGATAACACCCACCTAGATCTCCATCATAATTTTTCATAAGATACTCAGCCTCATTCATTAATTGTTAACTATGAAACGATATATACATTGTACATGTATGTAGGAAACGAAGGTGTGAAACGGAACATTAAATTAGAAGAACAAAATAGTGAAATAATTAAGTGAAAAGTTTTGCTGGATTGGAGTCGGCTTGTCAGTATTTAAGGTGGCTCCCTAGAGTAAATTGCTCGTGCGCAGTCTGAGCCGTCTAGTACGGCGCGAGCTTTAAAATCCGCGCGACGTCCACGCAAAAATAAAACAAACATGGCCTCTTAGTTTCGAAATGTTCTCCCCCAGAAACTTTACATTAACTTTCTGTTGAAACTCATTGTACAATAAGTTAGGTTATTGTAGGTCAAACATTTATGAGAGGAGAAAATGTTACACCGGTTACAAGTCACTATCGATCTCCGTGAGTGTAATTTGTATGTAAAAACAAAGCGGAAATTTCCAAAGACATCAATTCTTTCGCTTCAAAAGTAGATAAACTTAAAATATCCGAAGTAAATGGCGAATGGAAACTTTACAAAAGAAAATAAAGACGTAAGGACACTAACCCAGAAGGAAGCAATGATGCTGTTTCTAGCCTTTGGTTCACGGTCGGTGGAAAGATCTGAAAGATCGAGCCAAGTCCCGAACAAACACTGAAGATTGTCTTCACTGGCGGAGATCCTCGGTCACTTTATTTCTCTTACATTTGATTTAATTTAAGAATTTCTAGAAGTGGCTTTAAGGCAAGATTAAAGGCAGTATAAACTTTTGTTTTGTTTTGCCGACTCTATCACAGTTAAAGAAAAAAGGTTTCCACTTAACTTGCAGCCTAATCGAAGGAACCTTTCCATCGACGAACCAAAATCCTTGTATTTTTTGTTTCAAACGTTTTTCAACGCACATGCAACATGTACTAGAAAATGTTTTTGCAGAACGAGAAATAATTTTTACTCACAGATTGACCCTTGACGAAAGCAATAGTTGTCCGTCGAGACCTACGGTCTTGGACGTGCGCCATCTTTTACAGCAAACTTTTAAAAAAAAACTTCGCCGTCGAAATCATCCCTAAAGAAGAACAAGGTTGAAAAAGTATCCGGAAGTGGAGTGACATTTGAAGATCTGGAAACAGTGTACAGCAGATCAGCAAATGAAGGGCTTATTGCGATCCTTGCACAACCACGGTCTTCATCTCCGACGATCGTCATGCTCACGAGTGACCACCACGGGCCGAATTGTAGCTACAATAGTCAAGTACTTCGAAGAAAACACCCAGTGTTAGATATAAAATTGAATCCACTATCTCTCCTTTTTCAACTGGGGAGATATCACCGTAATAATACTAATAAACGGCCTCAACAATGGCTTTCGTGCTTTTCGAAGAAACCACGTGTTTTCAGTAGCTTTGGGCATTATGCGTATGCGGGCGTGATAGCTCGCGCGCTTATTTTTCTCGTACGATCCCAAACCACGCGTGTTTTTTCGGATTTTTGTGACGACAACGCGGTTAATTAACCGTGAATTTCTCGTGTGCCCTTCGGTAAATTTTTTTTAAAAATTGCCTCATTTCTTAGCAGATGCAGTACCTTTATACTGTCCTATTTTGGTTAAAATCTGTAAGAGCTAAATTCCTCTGTTTTCCACTTTAAAATGTTAAGCAATATCTTTAATATAAAGAGGCAAAGTTTAAAGACATTTCACCGAGGGAAATAAGGAATATTAAGAAAACTGATCAAAAATGACAAAATTACTACCTGGATGCGATGCTGCCATGGCAACAGCCTTAATCCAGAAAATGAAACTTGATAAAGGAGCCTTCTCATATGGGTAACCTTAGCAGTGAATCTCGTGAACAAAATCGCAAGATAAAGTAACTAGATTTCCTTCTGTAACGTATGCTAGATAGCTAGTTAAATTAGTAAATACTCTAGGGAGCCACTTTAAGGTTGGTCTCTTAGTTCATTAACAACATCTCATAAATAAGGCACTCAAACTTTCCTCGGCATTTCTTAATGATCTTAAAACACTCAAACCGACTCCATTCCAGCGACACTTTTCACTTAATTGTTTCATTCTTTTGTTGTTCAAATTTTATGTATTTCTGACAGTGTGGTATAACGGAACAAACAGAAATAGCTATTATGCCGGCACGGACAAGAGGACGGGGTCGGCTAGGAGGAATTGTGGGTATCTTTTTTAGATATGTTTAGTTGTACTTGCAAATTTGAATCAGTTCTTGGTCAGCATTCATTCGAGCTCCTAACTTTTACTTTATTTACCAATCTAATTTGTTATATTTGTTTAAAGGCATTTGGCAGCTAAGTTTTGCGCTCCTTTGTCCCCGAGTTGTCGACAACGCAGCTGATTTCAACAGGCGAGGCTGTTCGTTGCCTTTTTTCCGGCGTATCCGGCGGTGTCCTTCTTAGTCCCTTTCGAGCTTTGCTTTTCTTCATAGGGTTCGAATATGAAAGGCCACGTGCACTCAAATAGATAGTTAATTCGGAAAAATAGTTCGATTGACGTGACGCGGATATACTTGCTAGTCACAAACAATTACTTCTGAAATGGATGATTAAGCAGGCTCATCGAAATTCTAAACGATGAGTTGTTTTTTTATTATGAATAATAACTCACGAAAACAAGTTAGCATGGAATACGTTGACGTTTTGTACTTACCATCTGTCAAATGGAACGCCATGCTTGAGCCATGCTGAAGTGTTTTAAGGAAAAAGTTTTGTATTTATTACTAGGTAAGTCAGTGCTTTCATCACGCGAAGCGTCACTATTATGGGCACTGCTGTTTAGGAACTTACAATCACCAACAATATTGTTCTTTGAGCTTCTGCTTAATACTTAGTGTTATAAGGTACTGATCACGCTTATGCCTCGGTTATATTCTTTTCATATGTGGATAAAATCTTACAGTAAGTGGGAAATGAACGCAATTAAGGAATGTTTTGTAGTGCTTTATTTGAAGATGTAAACAGACGAAACGTTAGTCAATTACACCAGATTTTTTAATTAATCTCGGTGATCGAAAAAGCTTGAGTTGTGTTGCCTTTCAACATAAACGTTGGTGACGTTGGACGGCGGGACGGTGTCACTTCACCATGAAATTTACTCCCACTCAGTGAATTTTGGTCGAATTATTGCAATCTTGCACTAATTGTTACCGCTTAATTATGCTGTGGAATATTATGATAGTGGGAATTAAGTTTTACCATGGTATCATAGGGCAATTCCGCGTCAAAAATGATGATCCGGGGAATTATTTTTCATGCGATGGCTGTGAAAATTCGTTTATAATTTGACCAATTGAATGATTCAGTTAAAGACTAAAGGATTTATACCTCCAAGGTCGAAAGTCAATGAACTTTTTTTAAAATAAAAGAACTACTGGTCATTCTAATGGATTTCTCTAACAGCTTCTGCCGGGTTTTAACTGAGTATGTTTTTGAAAAGAGTGATTATGGAGGAATCCTCTTCTGAGTGACCAAGCAAATTCTTTTAAATGCAAATACGTTTTCGTTCTAGTTTTATCCTTTCATAATCACAGGAAAAAAACCGTTCAGATGATATTACATAACATTACTTTTCAGTGTTAATTATAGAACGATGTCGGGGACTACAAATGGTTGGAAGTTGCACTTTTCAAGTTTATATCGACAAAGCTCGACAGTGTACAACGGCCTTCATTAGTACGCTACAGACCGATAAATCTGTGGATTGCAGGTAAGCTATGATTTAGTTTTCCCCCAAATCAAAACGTTTTCCCTTAAACTTCACTCAATTTAATCATGTTTACTTATCCCTTTACAATTGACAAGTCTTTTGAAAAGATCACTATATATAGGTCGTTTGATTTCTACTGGTTCATATGTGTGGGTTCATATTTGGAAGATTGTAGAAGTGACAAGATCTGAGAAACATCACGATTTTCAGAGTAGATAGCATCGCACAATACAACACAACTCTCTAACTGACAATTAGAATCGCTAGCCTTAAACCAAACTTTTACACCAGCAGTGCAACAAAGCGTGGAAAAAACAAAATTGAAAAGATGTATATTGTTAAATCATTTTCTAGAGTCGTCTATAACAACATGGTGGAATGTACAAAGGAGTACGTCAGAGATTGCGTTAAAGACCATGTGCCTGCTAATGACATTGAAGCGTTTCTGAACGAAGCAGCAAAGAAACTGAAATCTGAAGACTTCTACTGCACGGATGGACTTTTCTCACCTCCTGTTTTAACAGACGAACAGAAAAGGGAAATACCATGCAACGCAACGTTTTATAATCAGTCAGAAGTGTGTGGAGATACATTTCAAACCAAGTTCAGGGGCAACAGGGCAGATAAGACGCTTTGCAAGTATGCTGAATCAGTGCATGTTTATAGTTTGATTATGTTCTTTGTTCTGTGAAGATACTCTATAGTTATTTTCTACGTGACCTCTCGATAATGAAAATAAAACGTTTTTTTTTTTAAAGTTCTAGGTCTTTGTCGCATTTACAGAAACATTATTAGAGTCTCAATAAATGCCGTGTGATCCAAGCATGTCTTGCTTGGATCTTCAGTGATAGAAAGGCACTAATGAATGCCACTGATAAAGTAATCTACCCGAAATATTTCGAAATTTTCCCTAAATTCGACACTTGCACGGAGTTTACATTGTGTTCTGTAGTTCTTTTAAATAAAAATTTGGACTAAGGTTAAAAAAAAAGAAAAAACACATTTCCATTCATCTCACAAGGCAATGAATAAAATGGAGTACCAAACCAGTAAAAATTAGTGCTAATATTTACTGAATTCGTTATATTTTGATTTCCTACTTGATTGATTGATTTATCGTCATCATCAAAAAGTCCTCCCTAAAATGCATTTGGTTAAAACTTTAACTTTAATCAGCATACTGTGGAGCTATTTCGGAGTTGAGGAGTACAAAATGTTTAGTCAGACTATTATTTGTCACAAGAGTAATATATCAAAAGGTGCCAAAATCACCAACAACAAAACAGAGGTAGACGTTTGGGTTTATAACCCTTGTCGAGTACGGAAGGAAACCGTCCTAGACTAAACCTTACCAGAAAATGACCAGTGAGTTTCGCCCTATCATAGTTAGTAGAGGGGACTAATTATGAAAGTCGGCGAGCTTCAAGGAGCGAGACAATAGAGCCATCTCCCATGTTGAAAGTAAAAGTCACGTGATCGCGGATGTCCCTTTTACTAGTATATTGCCCCACGTTAGGTAATACGAGAAAGTCTTGGATTCCGGATTCCTTATCAGTGGAACTTGTATTCCGGATTCCAATTGATAAGCGGATTCTGGATTCCTTGAGCTGAATTGCGGATTCAAAAGCCAAGGATTTCGATTTCTTAAAAAAAAATTCTAGGATCCGGGAATCCGGATTACCTTGGGGTTCCCTAAGGGTTCCCTATCTCCGCCAGAGCGCTCTAGGAGAGCTTGCTCGCAGGCTATACATGGGGCGAACTAGCTGTTTTTGGCAAAAGATCTAGAGGGCCTCAGTTTTCTTGGATTGGAAATAATGCAACTTCAACTTTAGGAATTTAGCGTTTTGTCTTATTATTAACTTTATATATGAAAGTTTTTTTTTTGCAAGAAAGTGTTTGTGGTAAGAAAATAATGCTTGAATATATTCGTTTTGCTCAGGGAATTTGCAGACGCCAAGTCATGTTTAAAAGAAACAGTGACTCAGTATTGCCAGTTTGATTCAAATGCAAATGAGATATTACAGTCTGCTTTTGATGACTATAACCCTTTCTGCAATGTGTCTTTGGAAGAAGGTAAGTACCATTGTTGTCCGTGTATATTATTGTATGTTTTAAAAGGACGGGGTAAAAAAGCTGACAGAATAAGGGAATCCGGGGGGGGGGGAATGAGGAAAGGAAGGTATGGATGGTATGGTGAGTGCCTGGTTGCTTTCGACGCATTTCATTTATTTATCAGTAACTGAAACTCTTTCGTTAAAAAGGGCTTCCGATTGTGTGTGCAGAGATGAAGAAAGATTCTTGGCTCAGTTAACACTGACTGAAAAATGAGTATACTAGCTGAATTGTGAAAGACAAATGTTACAATTGCGAAACCTGACGCGTTACTCAAACTTAAGATGTCTTCAACACAACTGCGTGGCTAATAGTTGGGTCAAATTTAAGACAACCAACTCTTACCTTCTGAATGAAAGAATAACAAAATTCTCTTGCTTGAGATGCTCACAAGCGTTTCGACACGAAAGTCAAATACCCAATTTGGTGGGCCTCATTTTGGATCAAAAACTCCAGTCAAATGCCAGGGTATTCCCGGTGGGAATGGGCAGTTTTGGAATTGCCTAGTAAATTAACGACGTTTGGTCCTTGTTTGATTAGTCACTTTCTCAGAGCAGTTTAAATTAAACTTTTTTCCACCAAACAATTTAGCGGGCCTATTAGTTCCAATTTTTTCTGTGATTGATAACACTGCCTATGCAAAGTATTTTGGGGAAAATAAGGTGCATTATGAGCATTGTGAAATTGCCTTACCATCAATTTTTTAGAATTTTGTTAATAAATTGCTGTTTTATATGATCAATTCACAGCTGGAGGTGAGGAGGGAGGGGAGGGAGCGGAAGGTGGTTATTCTATCCCAGATGCCAGATCAAACGAGGAAGAACTTGATGCCGTTGGACAATGCTCAATAATCAAACAACTAAACAGAACCCGTCAGTGTATTACGCTTTTTATAAGAAGCCTGCAAGCAGATCCTTATGGAAATTGCAGGTGAATGAAATACATTTCAGGTTCAAGATAAAAAGGACAAAATACAGGTTCGTCTATGTCCTCGCACGTCTAGCCTTCCTGCACTTCTCTCGCTTGGCAAAAAGAAAAAGGAAACGACTGCTTCCCAGGTTACTTTATCAACGGCTCTTATATCGCTTGAAGTGAACCAGTGTCAGTTATTGACTGGCAGTTCAGTTTTAGTATTTCTTGTTACTATCTTCTGCTGCTTTTTGTGCAGAGCCAACAAAGACAATAAAAGCATAACTTAGAAATTAAAGGACTGTTTAATAGCTTTTTGAGTATGTTTTCAAATCAAAGTTTTATTCTCAGATGCAGTGAACGTGGGATTAAGCACCTTTCACTAAACGAGAGACGATAAATTATACTCACATGACATTTGCACAGTTAAAAAGGGGTGAATGAACTTAGATTCACACTCAGCCTGATACTCAGTATATATGTTCGTCTAGCTCCAGTTTAAAGTGTCGTAAATATTTTAGCCGTGCAAGGGATTTAATCTTCTCTACTTTATCAACAGCATTAAATATATCCATATGCAAGACTGTATAGTATGTGTACTCCGCACCTGCCTACAGTCATATGGATTCACCATTGATTCGGATATACAGCTTCAACTGGAACAATCACTGAACCAGACCAGCCCTGAGGATTTCTACTGCCGTGGCATGTTAGAGGCACCGAAAGTTTCCTCAGAGCACGATCATCTTGAGTGCGATGCGGGATTCCATGAGAAAGAAGTAAAGTGTTTGAAAGAATTTAACGATACCTTTACTGCCAATGTCTCGGATTCAAGTCTTTGTAGGTAAGGTCTTTAGCTCTTTTGTTTAGGAGAGGTTTGTACGAACATGGTGTGGAGAGATAAGTTTAAGTTTACTACCAAATTTACTGCACTAAATTCCGTTAAAGTTGATGAAAATGGAAAAGGTAATAATCATAAAGGTACTCCAACAATAATCTACAAACATTTAGCGAGTAAAGGAATCAATGAGGGTATTTTCATGTTTTTCGCCGCTGAAAGAAAAACTCATCTAGTATGGAAGTAAAGGAAAGTACCACTTGATCGGTGACAAAGATGCAAGTCAGCGCTGTGGAAAAATTAAGACTTGAAGTTATATCCGTATAAACGGAGTACCCCAATATGAAACAAATGACTGTGTCGAAAACTTGGCCTGTATTGAGTCCAAGATGAATTCAACGTAGTGGTACCAGACCACTTTTGTTTCAGCAGTTTCCAATTATCTGATATGAAACTTGCAGTTGTAGAAAAAGCTTTCTAGAGAAAGCTTTGACTTTAATTCCTGTGTCATTTGATTACAGAAAATTCACTGACGCCAAGCGGTGTCTCAGAGATCTAATATCCACTAGCTGTCCAAATGACACCAGGACATCTTCGCTTGAGTTTGCTTTAGTTTTTGATGACTACAATCCTTTCTGTGAAGGAAGTAGGGATTTAGGTAAGATAATAACGTACGTGCCAGGCTTTTCGTTCACTAACGATTTTTGGCGGTTGAAAGTTTTCCATTCTGGGATTTTTTTGAGAAGAAACATTAAGCAAGTTTTTGGGGGTACCTTGATTTTAGCAGAGATGCAATATTCTGCTAACATGCTATTATTACTACCAAATTCGTTGTATCTCACTGCCCGTTTTGCAAATTCGAAGGACTTTCGGCTTTTTCTGTTCCACCAATCATTTGAGTGGGGACGGGGTTAATGCAAATCACAATATTTGAACGCGCTTTTATTGCCCAGCATGGCCCGCAAGAACAAAAGTGATAGCGGCGAAGGAAATCGCGATGGTGAAGGGAAGGAGGCAGACATTGCTTTTTTCTTGCAAGTGACAAAAAATAAGAAAGATCAAAAAATTTTCGAAACGAAATAGTCGATTATAGCCCGAAACTGGACGATCTCAAGCAACGAACCTTGAAACACAGAACCAAACCAAAGGGATCGAAATCCACTGATCAAAAATTACAAACCATGACCTTTTAAACTCGTTTAAGAAAACATGTGTTTCCTAAAAGGTCTGCTAAGATGATTGAGGGAACAGAAAATTTCCAAATTCCGTCAAAGTTTGCTAAACGCGCAGCGCGATACAACGTATTTATCAGTATGCAAATAAAATAAAAAAAAATTCACTGTCTACATGAGAAAACCTAAACTGAATTCTACTTAGTATCCCAATATTTTGAGCCGTGAATAAAATTTGAAATACTTTAGAGACTTATAGGTCTTTAGACTGGCGTTACCGTAAGCGCAGGCTAAATCTATGCTTTAGATTAAGGGCCCGTTCAGACAATATATGGACGTCGATGCCAAGCTGATGCTAACCATTGTTTTACTTCTTCGTTTGATATGAATATTTTGGGGAATCAAAAAGAGACTTTTGCAAAGAGGGGACACATTTGAACCACATTTTTATTATATACATACTGAGAAATACTCACCAAAAAGCTATGTCGTAAATTTTCGTACGCAAATTAGTTCAAGCCAATCAGAGGAGCGAACGATGGTTTTCACACGTGAAAAAAATGATACGTCCAATCAGAATCGCGAACGATTTTTTTCCACGTGTGAGAAAAATGATACGTCCAATCAGAAGCCACAGGAGTTGTGTGAGTTTCGCGCGAAAATTCCCGCCTTTTATTGCAGCTTGCAGGACCGCTTCGCACACATTCAACGAGAAAAGTTTTACTCAAAGAGTTTGTCTCGCTAAAAAAGTGAAAAACATTTCGGAAATGGAGTGGAATAGTTTCGTTTGTTTCACTGTCGATAAAGAAAACGGTAGAGAGCCGGTGAAACAACAGCGGAAAGGGATAAACAGAACGAGACGTAAGCTTTTGTTGTGCTTTTTGTCGTGGCTACTTTGCCTTTCATTCAAGCTTAAGCTTATATTGAAACCGGCCATTTTACTTAAATTCGCTCATTTTCAATTGTGCATTTAGAACAAACAGTTAAGATTACTTATAGTTCTTGGATTACCTCATATCCTCACCGTCATTTATGTTTTTAACAAACGTTTTTACTAAAAAGCTGATACGTCATTTTCGTTGTCATTTTGCGGTAAGTGTGTAGCGGCAAGTTTTAGCATTTTTGAAAGATTTAAAATAAAAAGGCCGCCAAAATGATGAATGTCTCAGTATGTACATAATAAACACAATACCACATGGAAAGTGCTTTGTACGGTATTTACGCACTCGTTGTTCTTGTATCAGAAATCTTACTCGTTCGCTGCGCTCACTCGTTCGATTTCTAATACGTCAACAACTCGTGCGTAAATACCGTACGCCAGCACTTTCCATGAAGTATTCTCTATATACTGCACGCGGTTGTGGATAAATTTTCTTCTGTAGGTGAATGTATAGCGCAGTAACGAAAGGAGGAAGCGAACCAGCGAGTTACATGTACCTTAAAATATAATGCTTCTTCTTTCTTTTAAAAAATGTAGATTCATCATCGTCTGCTTCTGTAGAAGAGATTCAGGAGCCCTGCTTGGTCGAATTTCCAACAGCAGAGTTGTTGCAGCAAGTATCTAAAGGGACAGTTTACCTTCATTCTTTAAGTCTGTTACTTCTTTTGTTCTTATACCTTATTGCAACATGATTTGACTTGAAAGTCCATCCGCGTTACTCATTACGGCCTTTCTGCGACTCAGCAAATTTAAAAAATGTAAAGATCTAGCCAAGCCTAAAACGCGAAGCTTCCTCCAATATCCTGATAATAATAAGACTGTAAATACGAAAAAGACCATGATACTACAGTCTACAAAAACTGTGGGTACTTATGCACGTGTTGTGCAGCGCATTCTAGATTCTGGGCGAAGCGTCCGGTAGACTTACACCTGGCACTGCAAATAACATTACAACAACTTTAAACTTTTTCCAAAAGGCTAGCTTAAGTTATTTGACAAAATTACGTGTCTTTCAGTAGAATGAAGGTCAATAAAAGACAACTCTTTTACATAGATATATTTAGGGAGAGGGAGGATGGATTGCAGTGTAAACACCGAATCAGAGACGCAGATACAACGGCATCAGTCCAGGGAAAAAAAACGGAACAGTGATGCAAAATTATTGACTGGCAATCAACGCACGGATAAATATTGGGAAATGAAACATGTATAATAACAACCGTTTTTATTTAAGAGGGCAGTTAGTGCCAGTGAAATGTTTCTAAAAATACTCTAAAATCCTTGTTTTCCTTGTGTTTGTTATTATTCAGCCGGCTTCGCATTTTGAATGGCCTTTTGGGATGAAAGTACCTCGAAGCAAGACTTTCGTTTGAAGCTATCTTTTTACAATCAACAAAACAACTGAGTTTTTCTTAGAACTTATTCTTACCATCAGTCAACCAGAAAAAATGTTCAAAAATGTCAAATTGTACCAAATCTTGAAAAAATTGAACATGCAAAATTATACAAAGCTTTAGATGATGCTAAAAACTCTTTCAGACGCTACAAAAATATTTACGTATGAATTGCCTAATCTGAGCTTGAGCGTGACCTTGCTAAAAGCCTTAAAATAATTGCTTTGAAAGGTTTTGTCGTAATTCAAACACAAGAAACTACAATCATCGATTGCCTCTAGCTGTTGGTTTGCGTTTCGCTTAGACAAACGCATGGTGCCCGTCTGGGATTCTCTGTCTCTCCCTTATAGTCTCCCTTCCCCGATCCTGAGAGTACAGTCTATTCGGGGAGACGAACGGGGCGTGCGTTGACGTTGACTTGATATGAATTACGGAGACTTCGTGCCTCGCATTTGTAAATTGTAAATATCTTATTATTCACTTCCCAAAGGCTTTTCAGGGTTTATTTACAACACTGGTTGGGAACTTTTGCAGAATGCTTATGGTGCAGTTTACAAGTTGTGAAGAAACGAATAGTAATACCCGCTATTGTGAGTGTGAATGGAACTGCAAGCTACGTCCATTCAGTTCGTTCCTAAGTCGAACATACAGTGCAGTTAAACAAACATGCGTTCTTTTGGCAGCAATTCCCGTCTATGACTGGCCTGGAGAAAGTATAGAGTGACACTGCTTATGAGAAGATCTTGTTCCATAATATTTGAATAACACAAGAAATCTGAACAGAAATAATGATGATATTTCGGTTTAATTTACAAACACTTTAACAACTGTGAGACATCTCACACAAAATTGCTTAGGTAATCATACAATCACAGATTAGCAATCGGCATTATTATAAATTGAACGAAACGAAACAATTGGCTAAGGGAAGGGGACAAGCCAGCCGGCTAGGCTGCTATCGCGGGTTGCCGCCTTCGGCAAGGCTGGCTCGCTGTGCCGTGCTAACTTTCATCCCGGTATTAAGCTAGCCAGCTCGGAGCTGCCGTTTTTACATAGAGATTGAAAGCAGAGCTCATGAACATTGTGTTATCTGCTGCCTTGTTGCTGGTTTGGTTCGTAGGGCTGGTCTGGAATGCGCGATTACCTGGAACTTCCAGGCCAGTCACCATCGATCCTGACATCACTAAACCGGGATTCCAGCTAACCAGGTTAGCTCGCTTGTCTTACAACCACAAATAAGGTCCTAAAACGTTATTCAAGACGATAGCGTTCTTTACCTTTCGGAAATCTCTGGAAATAAGTTACGTACAGATTTAGCATAAACTATTCGTATTAATAAAATGAGGCCTGAAACACTACAACGCATTCTCCACACAATTTACAGTCGAACCTCTCTAATACGGACACCGAAGGGACAGAGCGAAGTGTCCGTTTTTGAGAGGTGTCCGTATAAAAGGGGTCACTATGATGACGACACTTTTATGACTCCACTTACAGTTTTAATTTTTCAGTAGTTAAAACCAGGTTCACACTCGTCTTTAAACTGCATTTTAAGTTATTAATTCACGGTACAAAGACCCTGTCTTTTAGTAGCATATAAACATTGTTTAGCTCAGCTACAGACAAACTACTTTTTTAAAACGAAACGAGCTAAGCGCAATGCTGCATGTAAAAAGTTGTAACGTAAAGCACAATTCTGAAAGCGCCTTTCGCGATTTCGCAAGTGCAATAAAAAGTACCTAGAGTACAACATGTAATAGAAAAGATCTTTATGCTATCCTTAGTTAATGAAGCCTTCAAAAAGTCGGTTATGTTCCTCTATACACCTTTCGCAAATCGTTGTTTGGTATGCAGCTACTGTGCTTTAAATCACCTTGCATAGCTCATCAGCCAGACTAGACGGGATTCACCCTGTGCAGATTTACCTGATCGAGATTCGGGATTCACCTGATTGCCGCAGTGTCCGTAATAAAGAGGTTAAGTTTATATGAATTTACTCTCTGGGGTGCGATTTAGGGTACGTTGTCCGTATTAGAGAGAGTCCGTATTATAGAGGTTTCTTTAAAGAAAACATGTGAGAATTTTGTCGGGACTTGGAAGCTGTCCGTAATAGAGAGGTGTCCGTACCGAGAGGTTCGACTGTATTGAATCTGACACAAAATAGTTCAATTAAGGCAAATAAGTAGAATTATCTCTTGAAGGCTAAACTGTCCACCAAGCCGTTTTCAGCTCAAGATGGAAAAATTGTTAATATGTTATGGTCAGCAGTTCTTCGTGAGCGTTTGTCACGCAGTTGTCCATGCCAGAATCTGGGTTGAAAATGTCCCCACCATGTTTGGAGGATTTCACGATGGAGCATGCGTGGTAACACCGCCACATTTTACCAGAAGTTGAGTTTACTCTGTCGAACAAGGCTCTCACTGATCCGGTACAGGAGGTTGAATTGATGACGTGTTTCTCATTACATCTGTGATCACGTCGAGACAGAACAGTAACATCTGCATTAAAAGCATGCACAGAGAAAAATGTAATTATCAGTCTCTTGGCTTCTATTAAGCGGCTAATTTATACTTTCGGTACAAAGTTCGGTATATTTTCAACTTTCTAAAGTGCCACGTAGCTTATCAGAATTTTTTCCGTTATTTGTTTTATTTTATACAAAGACAGCTTTTTATTTACTCTTTAACGCAGCGGAAAGAAATCTTCAGACGGTGAACTAAATTTGTGGATTTGAGCAAAGTTACCAGTAAAAAGTTTGTATGAATGGGAGCTACGACGCAGTACTTTTTCAGCTAAGTCACAGGGATATAAACTAAAATACATAAGCCCTTTCTTTTGAACTGATCAGTATCAAAGGATAATAGCTGTGCGTTCTTACAATGTCTGGTATTCTCCGTAACTTCACTACGCTGATCCAACAAAAATCGCTAAAATTTGTACCGAAAGTATCAATTTCGTCGAATTATTCACCGGTAGTTTCCAGATTATTCCCAGTGGTTACCTTCAGTAAATAATTTTAAATAATTTTATCATTAGGTGCTACTGGGCTTACCAGGCATACGGCATTCAGAAGTGTTCAAACGCTGAATGTCTCCATTGACGCCATTAATAAATCCACTCCACTTTACACCATCCCCTGGAATTTCCCAGCAAGCACGTGATAAAGAAGTAATGATGTTATCATCAAAACCTTTTGACCACATGTTGACCTGTGAAATAATTCCCACAAAAGCTCGAATTTCATTGAAGCTACCGTCAGCTTCGTTTAAGTCTTGTCCAATAATAAAGGTTCCTCCAGAGCGTGTTTCACCTGTTTCCGCAATCAAATTGTAAACTGATATGCCATTGAGAATGAATCTTGTACGAAACCCACGTCTTACAAGGCAAATGTGATTCCACTGACCGTCCGTTAAGTTTAAATTCGTAACCGGCCTAAAAGAAATAATCATACTTAGGTTACAGTAAAAAACCTTAAAAGCTAAAAGAAAACTTCTCACATTACCGGGGGGGGGGGGGGGGGGGCGGTTAAGAGAATTGTAGCTCAATTGGACATTTTGGACTAGAAAACCACTTTTTTGGTCTTCCGACCCAATGCAGGCTCACTTTAAAAAGTCAAAGTGGCTGTGAGCCACAAAACCCAGAAAAAACCTTTTTATTTTCCTGTAATTCCTGATAATTCATCCGATCTTTTGAGATCATGCATGACACTAGTCGCTTTGTTGTTTTCTACGAAACATTTTTTTGACATCATAGATCACGTTTCATGTTACAGATCATGCCTGTTGAATAAAAGGAGGAAATGCAAAACGGACGGTGAAACTATCGATTTGTATAAAATCAACAAGTATGAATCGAATACATACATGTGATTTTTATGAGAATCACTGAAGATTTAGTGTTACTTTTGAACGACACTGTACAGAAATTGTTCTTTAGCATGAAAACGTCTGTTGACATATAAGAAAAAATGGGACATTATACACGTACTGGTACATGTTAACCTGTTTCTACACCTGTGAGTCTAAAGACAAGGATATTCTATTCACATGAAGAGAGATTATTGCAAACAAGTGTACATGAAAAGTAGCAAATGGTTCTACCACGTTTTACTGTTCTGCCGGTACGTTTGCATCCACAATAATTGTTTTGAATAAACATGTACAGACGGAACAGTACTAGTGGTGGAACTATGTCTAATAAGTATTGTAACACATTTATGTCAACAGCCACTGTACAGAGTGTCTTCACTTCATAGTCGTGAGGTCTTGTACACAAAATCAGTTCTTGTTTTGCAAAAAAGAGGCTTTTCAAAATATGTATTTTTGTCGCTTAAAACGTCAGCTTAAACGAAAAAAAAAATTGACACTGCATGTTTTGAAAAGATTTTCCAAGTTTCAGCCGACAAGGGAATGGGTAAATGAAGTAAACTTGTTGAGTTGATTAGCGCGCGAAAAGCAAAACATCTTTACGTCACAACCATGTTTACATACTCTCACGCAAACACTCCTCTCGGCCAATCAGAGCGCGCGAACTATCTTAGTTGTTTTATAATATCTATTATGATTTTACTTTGCATTGTAGGTTGTAGAATATTATGTTGTATTATTCAGTAAGTCCAGTGTCTTCTTTTTTTACTCGTACATAGAATATATTTTGCACTAGTTGTAAATCTGTTTCACGTGTCAAGTAAAGTCACTCTATTATCCTGTATAATATTAAAATAATTATGATAGCTAAAAACAATTATTATTATTTTATTATCAAGTACATACAATGCAAATTGAAAGAAGAATGTAGCAATCATAAATTTATTATTTAATATCAAAAGTCGCTTTGGGTTTATTCCAGGCATGCCTTTGTTAATAATATAAAGGCTTGATTGATCTGAATAGTTAGAGCAAGAATCAACATTTACCAACCATCATTCAGACAATGACATTATTGTGACATTATTTTACAATACAATTATCATTTTTTAGTTGCAACATTTCAAAATCAGTTAAAGAATGACAATTTTTTAAAGTTGAACACATGGTAGATAGTACCCTATCCATGAAATCAATGCATGAATGAGTCCTTGTCGTTAATTAAAAACGGAATCTTTGGTTAATGCAATTCTAGAGCTCTGATTGGCTTAGCCATCATCAAAAAAGTAAAATGTCATTTTACTTATTTAGGTACAGCTTATTTATGAAGTTGTTAAAGTTCGGCTCTTAGTAGACGTTAAGATATACTTACTGACTAACTGTTCCGTTAATGGTGAATATTGCATTTCCTTCCTCTGTAATGAAAACATCTATGACTTTTCCTCTAGGATCCATGTTGGAATGCTGAAAAATTGTTCCTTGTTCTTTGGTTTTAAACCACGCACAGACGGTAAAATCAACAAACTTGCCGTTGATAGGAAGAGTGTAATTTGCAAAGTTACGGATGGATCGCGTCTTGAATTCAAGCATGAAGTCATCTTCTGTTATCAAGAAAAATAAATTAAATAAAGCAATTCTTAATAGCGGAGCTTGCGAGCTCCATTACTTTAGCAACTCGAAACCTAGAGATGCGCAAAAATTTGTTGACGATGTCATTCGTACGGAGACAAGGAGAAAGGAAGAGGAGACTCTGTAAGAGGTAAGGGAATCCCTAACATAAAGAAAGCGTTTGTCTTGACGAAAAGCTTGCTCATGGAGTGTCTCCCTTAAAACCTGATGTTTCCAAAAGTTGACTTAATAAGATAAAAATTTCAAAAATTAGATTTTTAAGGCATCGCTTTTAGCTTGGTCACGCTTTTGGTCAAGCTTTAGTGTTCCAATCTAGTCTGAGAGACTGGTCAAAATTTCGTGCGAATCTTGGCATATCTTGTACCTGTCAGCAAATGATCTCGGAGAAGTTGATCAGGCATAATCGAGCCAACATCTTGTTCCCTCCGACAGGTGTTCAAATCCTCGATTATATCAAATTAACACGAAGCAGACTCAGATTAGAATAGTCATCTTATGCGATGGCAAATATGAATACTTAACATTGTAAAAATGATATAAGATTGACAGTTAAGAGTGGAAGAACTGATATATAGATTTAGCCAGGGCTAAAAGCGAAGCTCTCAGTAATATTTAAAGTTTGTTCAAACAAAATATAAAATCTTGTAATGCTAGGCGGCGAAGGCAACGCCGGAGAACGGTGAAAAACAACAATAGGTCTAATTAGCAAAAAAGCAACTTTTTGATTTTGCACGTGCAGCACGCTTTTTTTGTACATTTCTTTGCCGTTGTTTTGCACGACTACAACGTAAAACTTCCAGAAACTTCTTAGTTACACGTTTTTTGGAGGAGATGTCGTAGGTGTTCTCGTTCCCTTTTTTTTTCTCTGCCGCTCATTTTCACCTTGCATTGGTGGCCGCTAGTATTTCTAGTTTTGTCACCGCCGCTACAAAGTTTTAAGTTGATCTTCCAACAAAAAAATGTCTCTTTTCTTTTTCTTTTATCTCTCGCCCTAGATCTCTGTCGCCCTTTTTCTCGTTGAGCTTCGCTTTCCTGCGGCCTACTTTCTCTTTTTCTCTGTCTTTCTCTTGTTCTATATTCCAAATTTCTGGACATGACAATTAATCTAAGCTTAATACTTTAGACAACAAGGATACAGAAACATTTTCCGCTTTTCGTTTTCGTCTTTATTGACTCTTTAGTTGTCTCTGCTTTAAAAGACGCGGTTGGCTATGCTATTTCCCGCCAAAATAACCTCGAGTTGCATTTGGGTTGCCATACCTGTTGATTGAGTTATTTTACATTGGTATGCCTGTGGTGCGGACGGAGGGCGATCGGTCGGTGTACGGTCACGTGATTACCAAATGTTCTCGAATGGGTAGTTTACCACATTTTCTTACCCATGGTGCTCCGCTGGCGCGCCTCGCGTGCGAGAGCTCCGCTATAAACGTTGGTTGCTTTTGCAAACATATAACTGCCATGATAGATTGTTACTACGCTGTGTAAAATGCGTACTATTCCGCTATTGCACCCTATACCAGTTGTTATTCACAACGTGGTCCCATTAAACTGACAGGAAGTATTACGAAGGTAAACAAAGCACGGTAAAAGTAGTCAGTTGCATTAGATACTTGGTGCCAAATGCGCCAATCAAATCAGCGGAGGACGCAAATTTGAAAACACAAATCATTGATTAAAAAACCTTGAGCGTGCACGTGTTATACCATACCAAATGAAAAATAAATAAACCAGAAACGTAGAAGAAAAACCGGCAAAGCGGCGAGAAGACAGTCCAAACTAATAACAAAACCTTCCGCTAAAAGCCTATAGTAAATGCTCTTTAATGAATCTTTTTTTCGCGCCCCTCTATTAATAATTTTAGACTTATTCGATCCCATGTCACTCACTCATCAGAAGTTACATTTTTCGAGATTTCTTAGCGCAATCAACTATGTCTCAGAAAAACTGTACTGAGTCACCTCAGTACGTTAATGTCAGAGCAAAACGCAATGTTAATCTAAAACGTGTCGAGCTGCCAGAGGGAGCCAAATCTGGAAACAACAAAAAAGCTAGTGGCTTTTATCCGCATACACAGTATATTTTGGTAAAGATTTTAGCATTAGATCAAGCCAATACGAGCGTGAAGTGGGGCGAAAAGTGACTTTTATGTTTTTTTCTGCTCTCTGCCTGGCTCCCACTGATTTGGCTTTTGTCTTTTTTATTTGACCTGATTTCTGTACCTCAATGCTATTCATTACCTTGATTAATCGACTGCTGTTCCCCTTGGACCGTCCCCTTCAAATTTGCTGGAATGGCCTTTCTCAGTTCTTTCCAGGAGACGGCGCTTCCGCTTGCCTTAACATTTCCACGAAAAATGGAGACGATAGAACTTTTGTGCAAAATTGAATTCCAAACATTAACTTCCCAGAACCGGCCACGTAATGCCCTTTCTGCGAGGACCTTTCCAAAAACAAGTTGACTTCCTATATAAAAATATAGTAATAATGGCAAAAAAATCCTACGTTAGCTTACATGACAGGGCCTATAAAAGCGATGTAAGGCAGTACAGCACTTCTCTCTCCCTACCTTCTTACTAATTATCTATTCGTTTCCCATTGCTTGTACCTTGAAATCCCCAGGCGTCTTCCTTCTCTCCCTCCTGTTAAATCCTGGCTATTGTCATGAACTTCAACGGCCTTTTTTATTCAGCAAAGTGCGGACTACTTTCACAAGGTAAAAACAGGAAAGCAAAAAATGACAAATACAATTTTATACCTTTTGGAATTCCACTAGTCACTGAAATGTTTGCAGTAGTTATTAATCGTCCGTTCACCATGAAATCCAGCCCACCAATTTCAACATCGCACAGCACACAGACAAAGAGCAATTGTCTGGCCGCAGACACAGGAAGATGAACGCTGTGAAAATAAAGTAATTATAAGTTAACGTTTTAAAAAAGTGGCTAGCTTCCTGCTCTCTTTTTCAATAACATACTTTATTACCAAGTGTACTACCATATATGGACATGTGCTGCTGAATGTTTATCACAAGCACATTAGTATTACATCAGTTGTTCAATCGTCGGAGAGAGCTTTCTAACGGGTACATCACTATCCTGTTAGAGAAAACCTTCTGCGTTATCCACAGGATAGAGATTCGTCTCGTAATCTGCCTTTTGAACAACTGGGTCCAGGTCTGTAGTGTGGTATTTTTAGTCGTTAAAGTTATCATTTATAGAAGTTGATAAGAGATAACACTATAATAATTTGGGGACAACCTGAAGATATAGGACGCAGCTTTCTTTTCAGACAGTGAAACTTAAGTTCAATCCAGCGAGTAGCGGAAAAACGCATTTTTCACCAATTCCTCTTTTTTGGACTCGTTTTTTTTGGTTAATTAGCATGGGAATGGCTAAAAATGAGATATGCAACAATAAGGGCATATTTTCTAACTAATTGGATCTAATAGACGATATTCGTATTCTCCGACATCGAGGATATGCGAGGCTAATGTAAGGAAATTCTTGTAGAAAACACAAACAAACATCAGTAAATCGCGGCTGAGTCGTTGCAAAACGCTAGAAATCAGAAAAAAAACTTGCAGATTTAAAAGCTCAAACATTGTACACGTAATCTGGAGGCATATCTGTCAGTTGCAATTACCAAAAATATTTGGAAAGACTGGTCGCACTAACAGTAAAACCTAAAAAGGTAGGAATCCAAAAGGAAAAGTGAGAAGTTATCTAGAAAATGGTAAATTGTTACATAACATCAATGTTCGTATTCATCCTTTTCATTAATTACTTCTTCTAAATACTTCAAGCTTGTTTTCGGTTGTGTTTATGTGTTTGATATCGCCAACACAGAAATTCAAACTTGAAAAGAGTACATTAAATATCAAGGAATGAGGTAAGTCAAGATTTGATGAGATTTTGGAGTTGTGAATCTTTATTTTGACTATTTTATAGCGCCGGCGTTCTGTTTAATTCCAGTAAGCTAGGGTTCGATGTTTTTGCTTTTGCACAATAATGCTTGACAAAGAAACTTGAAGAAAAGAAGATTGATTCCTATTCTTCATATGTTCGCTTGTTTGGTTTCTATACACAGCAAAATGAGAATTCAGCATTAAACTTCGAGTTTACATCAAAGACTGGTCTCCCTCGCGAGGTTCTGGTGCTACGATGGGTCTTATTTGTTCCAGACATATTCGTCTCTCGACGCTCGGAGTTTGAACAACATATGTACAGTAGCGATCCCAGGCCAGATACTGGCTCGAGAGCTCGTAGAGCTGTCCCACAGGCTTCACAGCCCCCATAATCCAAAGCCTCAGCCAGGACATTTTCATAATCCCACAACTCGACGTCCGCGAAGTGAAAAACCACTGCAGATCACGCACATTTCTTTCATTTTCTTGTTTTTCGATAGCAAACCAGGAAGCTGTCAGCCGATGTGCGGCATCATTGTTGCGAATAAAAGCTTTAGCTCTGCAAAAGCGGCCCTTGTTTGTTCTTTTCCTGCTGGTGGGAAGAACCTCAGCCATCTTGGATGTCGAAATGTTATGTGCAGTAGAGGGTGCGCAGTGCAAAACAAGGGAATTACCTTAACTTCATTAAAATCCAAGGACTTTGCGGTAGAACGCTAAACTCCTACCTGATTGGAATGCCTTGTTGCATCCGCTCCGTTAGAAAATATCACTGACTGCATAGTAGATGTTTTAACTTTATTGTAGGCTTTCGATAAGTATGCCCAGTTCAACAAAAGGTGTCCTTTAAAAAGGGTAAAGTCACTGGAAAGTGATATTTAAATGCCTTTAGGGATTTTGACACTATCTTCCCATTTTTATTAAATCATAAACCCGTTCACTTAGCACTCTTTCCATCAATTATCTGCTTAGGCTAAGTGTTTTTCCTAGTATTTAGATAATGATTTCTTAGTTTATTTGGACGTAATGAAGGACGACAGGGCATCAATAGCAGAAACTTGGTCGAAACAAACAGTCAGTTCTTTTAAAAACACTTGGTATAAAACGTCCTGTAGGCCTATAAATCTTGTTTTTTACTGAGACTTAGTCAAAATAAAATCTAACATATAGATTTAGCCAGGGCTAAAAGCGAAGCTCCCGTTCATAACTTAATAATTTAAATCACACGATAAACTATTAATCCACCAATTTAATCAGTTAACTTTATCTCATAAACAGTGCATGCCGTGATTACTTTTCCAATCTTTGCAATCTTATCGCTGAGAACATCTAGAGCCAGAAAAGTTGTTTCGTACAACCAATTCATTGCCCTGTGCCTCGTTTCTAGATCACATACCTCCCGATGATCTGGCTAATAATACTTGAAAGTATCAATGGCTTACTGAACGGTACTCAGTCATCTGAGCCTCTTGACGGCGATGACAATGCTTCTGCAGATAACATGGGTGCATGCGCAGACTGTGTTGTCCCTGATCTGCGCGAATGTGCAGAGTTCCCAAACTTCAAGACCTTGACACAAGACCGAGTTTGTTGGAGTACTAGAAACGCAGGCGTGAAATCTTGTCCTTTCGATCCTGCACCTACATCTGTGACTCTACAGGTTCTTGATGTGCTGTTACCGGTAATCACCTGTATGAACAACATGTCGTTTGAATCTGGTCTGTTCGCAGAGAAATGGCGGCAGGCCCTCGTATCACCTACGTTGAAGAAGTGTGGTATAGACATCGCGTACATAAATTTTCGCCCAGTGATCAATCTCTCATATGTCTTTAAGTTATCAGGAAGAGCAGCTCCAGTCAACCGACAAGAAACACCATAGTACTAAGTCAGCACTTTTAAAAGTGAAGAACGATATTTTATGGAATATGGATGCGTAGAAAGTGACCTTGTTGTTTATCTTAGATCTCAACGCAGCTTTTGATACTGTACGCCACGGACATCTTGCTGGATCGTTTGAGGTCAAGACTTGGCGTGACTGACCAGGCACCCAACTGATTTACATCTTACTCTCCTACCGTACACAGCGTTTTGCAGTTAATGGAGGACTGTCAGATACCTTTCCGCTCTCGCAAGGGGTGTCGCAAGGGTCTTGCCTTGGTCCGCTTCTGTTGAAAGTATATATTAGCCAGCTATTCCAGAGAGTGGGTCGACATTTGCCAAGCGTGCTCCTCGGTACCAGGCAGCAGGTAGTTAAGGTTGACATTAGTAGTATTTAATACTGTTGGTGAATCTGTTATGAACACAAAGCCAGTTGTCAGGAACCTGGGTTCCGGATTTGATTCTCAACTTAGTGGGCGCTTTCCATGATTTAGTAAAAAATTTCCGGAGATTTCGGTTCGGCAGTAAATAGAAAACGTTTCGTCGGTTCGTCCCACTGGAAAATTCCCGGAAAAAATGGAAAATCTAAAAAGGTAGGCCCGTTTTCCCGGCTGGAAGGTTCCTAACGGAAATTCGTGTTCCATTTACAAGTTTTTCGTATTTCATACCAGTTCCAATTGTTACTAACTCGGCAGCCATCTTGGTGACCCGTAGGATAACGGGCTCGGCGCCGTGCCGAGGTTTACAATCAAATGGAACCACTTTTTACCTATCGGAAAATCCATTTTTGTTCCCACCGAAATTTCCTAATTTTTTATCTGAATGGAAAGCGCCCAGTATGTCTACTAATATTAGCAAACTCTGTAGCTCAGCTTTCTTTCATCTACATAACATAAGTCGTATTCTCAAGTTCCTAAGCCCTGAGGAAACTAAGACTTAGTGCATGCATTCGCCACTTATAATTCTCGCGTTGACTACTGCAATAGCCTTTTGTATGGTCTACCTGCCTCGCAGCTTAACAAGGTTCAGCGTGTTTTAAACAGTGCAACAAGGATTCTTTATACTGCGCCCCGCGCTTCAGCCATATTACACCAATGAGATCGACTTGGATCTCTTTGCTTCATAAAAGTATCCGAAATCATGGATCCAACACTCATTAAACACTTTTATTTGACGTTTTTTATATAGATGATAGTCCAGAGCATCTACCGGCCTCAAAATACCCTACCTTTGACGTTCTACTCCTTTGAAAATCAAAGTAGGGTTCACTTGGTCTCACTTGGTCGTCCATTAAAGCCTCCTAAACATTCTTGTTTACCTTCAACCCTTCTTCGCACGCGTTGGTTTGATCCTAGTGCAACTAACATTCCTTTCTTTGCCCTTGATCCAAATGCCAAATGACGTTCAGCTTAACCCTGGACCAATGGATGCGCATTCGCCACATAGCATCTCTCTTTCGAACAAAGGCCTTAGAGTTTTCCATTGAAATGTTAGGAGTCTCAACAATACTAAGTATGAGGAAATACGCACTCTTGTAGAGAACGATGAGTCTGAATTAGATGTTCTCATCATCACAGAGTGGTGGTTAGATGATACAGTGGCTGATTCTCAGATTTACATCCCCGGGGACAAAATCGAACGCAAAGACAAGAACGGGAAGGTCGCTGGTGGAGTGTTGATGTACATATCGAGTCATATTACTTATTGCCGGGCATCACGTTATGAGTCGAGTGATCTATAACTTCTTTGCGTAAAGATCGCGCCCTGTAAGTCCTATTGTCCACTCTTTCTTGTTGGGGTATATCGTCTAGAATCGTCTGCGGATATGGACCAGCAGTTGGAGAATACCCTCGATCAACTGTACAATACTGACAAGGAGATACTACTCTTCGGAGACATAAACATAAACGCATTGAATGACGACCACGTTAATCACCGTCTTCGAAGATATAACTCCAGCCTTGGACTGAACCAGCTTATTAAGGAAATAGCTCGCCCAACCAACAGAACCTGCTTGGATCATGTGTACACCGATCGACCTCAACATATCCTAATGACCAAGGTGCTCAATATTGGTATGTCAGATCATCTGCCAGTAGGCATTGTGAGGAAATATCGGAAGAGGTCAATTCAAAACATCGAAAAGACCATCAAGTACCGTAAATGGAAGAACTTCAGTGAGCAGGCTTTCCAGGACGACCTAGAAAAAGCGCTATGGAATGTATTAGACATGCATGATGATCCGGATGACGCAATTTAGTTTTTCAATCGCACATTTTTGGATGCTGCTGACGATCATGTTCCACCGTTGACAAAGAGAGTCAAAAGGCAAGGGCAACCAACATGGATGACACCTGTCATACTCAATAATCAGTCTGGGAGACATCCATTCCTGAATATAGGTATCGTGCGTTGTGATTGGTTGAGATCAAAACCAAGACAAAGTAAATTTGGCCGAGAGCTACTGGAGATGAGTAAAAGTGAAACAAATTTTTGATTACGGCCACTTGCAATGCGGCTATCGGCCGAAACAAAAATCACTGCACGGAAAGATAGCATAAATAAAATAATTTGCAAACGCTCTTGCACTCTGGAAGAGTGGAGCGGATTCTTTCCAGTACAAATTCATCACATAAACGTCGTGATCCTTGAAACGAAGCCAAAGAAAATTCTTAAACTGCATCGTAACATAGATAAATCCTGTATAAAGAAACAAAAATGACACGAAATAATTAATCATTATGCCTGAAACAGGTGAGCTTCATGACCTCTCAACGTGAGACCAGCCGCAAAAATTAAATTTGCTCTACAGCATAATCTACCTGCTAGAAAGAAATTGATCGGAACAAGCGATATTTTACATCATGAGGAAAAGGTCGTTTTAGGCCTACAGACCCCTTTTTATAACGTGTAAATTCGGATATGTAAATCGCTAACAGTGAGAATTCAACATCCTACAAGAACGCGTGACCAAGTAGAGCAGGGAATCATCACATTCACGGACGAAACAATTACGGAGAGCACAGGAAATGACCTCTATTAAAATGTGACCCAAACAACAGCAAAGATAAGGCTCATTCGCTCAGTTAAAGTTTAGAATCCTTCACAGTGTAATCCACGGATTTTGGATTTAAGAACTAATAAAAATTTGCAACGCCTTGCAACACGAACAATTCCAAATTAAACGAAACCAAGGATCACTTTAGAAAACGATCCACGAAACGCTCACATACACAGTGAAGCAGTATTTACACACTTCACAGATTTTCAAAGGCCGTGCATATGAACTAAAGTATGGTGCATAAGGATTTTGTTTGAATATACAACAAGCAAATTTACTCTAGTATCTCGGAGTAATTTTTCCAAAACCAGAAAAAATTATTACATACCTGAAATTTGCAAGATTTCAAAGACGACTCTGTAATTGCCGAAATTCTGGAAGTAGCGAATAATCCAAATCTCAACAAAAACAGGGGTAGCACGGTGCGAGGCGATAGATGATTGAAACTCCACGTGATAGAATATCAAAGCTGATATTCTTAGAGCTCATTACAATAGTAGTCGCGTGTACAACAATTCAATGTAATAGCAATGTTATGTAGCTTAGTTACGACGTAACAGATCGCAGTAATATAATACACATAGTAGACAAAGTGATAGCAGACGTAGACGCAGCTAAACGTAGCTAGACGTAGGTTCGAACTGAAAGCGATAATTAAAGAATACGAACTACTTAGATTAACCATAAATTAAGACTAAAGGTAGAATAATCTAAACGACATAAAACTATGATGCAAGAAACAGACAACTGAAAAATCCGATAATTGATACTTGAGCTAATTAACCGAGACAATAACATTTAACTCTCAGCATGAATAAAACAGTCAAAAAACTATATCGTAGCGATTCGGCTCGAACAGAACTTATCTAAAAAACACTAAACTAGATTATTTAAAATACTTTGGTAACAGTAACAATAATCAATCCTGTTTGATTCCAGCAGGTTTGTCTTCAAATCAATGTCCTCCTCATAAGATAGCGTAAAGACTTGATACCTTATTATAGGAAATTAACGCTCCATGAAATTAAGGTATTGGAAATTAACGCGACTTAAATAAACGCGAATTTAATGAAAACGACTTTCGAATAAAGAAAATTAACGCGAAAGAGGAGGTAGAATTTCATAATAAAGGAAATTAACGCGATTAATTACGCGAAATCAAAGGAGAAGATATTGACATCACTTCTGATAGCGACAACGATGAAGATGAACTCGAAATATTGTAAACCTTCGCCCTAGCTTTTGTGAAAGATGAAAAATAAAGGGTAAATGGAAAGAAAGAAAGAAAGAAAGCTTGTAGTTAATGTTTTTTAGGTGTCAAGAATGTCTGGACAGGTTCCAAAATTGGGGTTAAGATACTGGAAATTAAGAGCGTGGAAATTAACGCTGCACTTAATTTGAACGTCGCGGAAATTAACGCTCAAAAAAATTAACGCGAATTTTAAAGATTCGCGTTAATTTCATGGAGCGTTAATTTCCTATAATAGGGTAGTTCCACGAATTACAGTACTAAATAACTATAAGAAACTAAAAGACTTACTTTGGTCGACGACTCGCACCAAAAGTAGTAAAAAATAGCACTCTAGCAGCAGCAAAATATCTTCTGATAGCAACTCCAATGATAGCGGGATAACTTATAATTTCTAGTATTGCGTTGCCTCTTTTATAATAGAGTATACGTGTATTATGCCTGAGGTGTTAACTTAGTAAAACTGTACCTACGCTTTACGCGTTTCCTAGCGGAAAGTACCGCACCATGACATAAGCGTGAAAACGTACGAAATGTTTCTAGAAAGATTGATATAATCAAGTTCTATAACCAAAAAATAAAACTGTCTTATTAAAGCAACGAAAAGATATTATTAGAGAAATGAACAAAAGAGCGTTTCAAAACTAACAGACTCACTCAGAATGCATAAAAAAACAACCGTTGAATTCACTTTAGGAAGATTTTTCTCTGCGTTGCAGTGACAAATTCCCTCTTTCTTTTGCTTAATTCACATGTTCCTCTGATGTTCTTTTACAACTAACGGGTGGTCTTATGGGATAAATAAAAGGGACCGAAATAATAGCGGCGCAAAAGCGTTGCGAATACTGATTTTTCTTTGAAGGTCCAAGATGCAATTATCGGTGACGTCATCATATATCCAGAAGTGGATATATCCCGGAGTGATGATATTGTTCATCGAGATAGGCTTTTGAAAAAGGCTCGTGAATTAGGGTCAATTAGATACTCCTGATGTGTGGAAGGAGTACAGAGTACAACGCAATAAAACGTTTAGATCTATCAGACGAGCCAAAAGCAGCTTTTTCCACGATTCCCTTCAAAATAGCCGACACTCAAGGAACTTAAGAACGCTATGGGTTCCACTGAAAGCCTTCTATAGTAGCAATACGAAAAGGAGATTATATCACGCACAACCCCGTTAATATCGCCAACGCCATCAACAAGTTCTTTGTCACTGTTGCCTCGAAATATCAATCGTCAAATGACGTTGACTTACAACCAACCTCACTTAAAGAGTTTGTACGTGAAAAAACTCCAGCGCTATACTTTTGATATTCCCGAGATATCACATTCTTCTGTATTCAAACACCTGTCTCCTCTTCTTCCTACAAAAGCCCCCGGGCCGGATGGGACGTGCACGTCTGTTACGGGTAGCTGCTCCAGAGATAACAGAGCCACTTGCCAAAATTATAAACCTATGTATCTCAAAGAGAGTCTTCCCTACTTCATGAAAACTTGCAAAAGTTATGCCCGTGTTCAAGGTGGGCGATCATCTTAATGTTGGCAACTACAAACCCATCAGCATTCTGCCTGTGATGTCTAAGATATTCGAGCGACATGTTTATCTCGCATTGTACGAGTATCTAAACCAGTATGTCCCGCTATTCAAATACCAGACAGGTTTCAGACCGTTTTACTCTTGCAAAACTGCCATCATTGAGCTTGTGGAAGGGCTGTTAATGAACATGGACAATGGTCTTTTGACAGGACTATCATTAATCAATTTTCGTAAAACTTTTGACCTCGTTGACCATGGGGTCTTGCTAAGGAAGCTTGCGGCTTGCCATCTATCAGAGGAGTCGATACAGTGGTTCAAGTCCTATCTTGAAGGGCGACTACAGAAAGTTTCCATCAATGGTGTAATATCAAGCTCCCTTCCCATAACATCAGGCGTTCCACAAGGCTCAATTCTGAGTCCGCTGTTGTTCATCAGTTTCGTTAATGATCTACCTTTAAATGTAACCAACAAGAGCATGTACATCTATCCCGACGATACCACACAAGTTGTAGCAGGCCATAATGTCATGGAAGTGGCATCGACTTTGGAGGAGGACCCACGAACTTCAAGAGCGAGTGGTAAAACTAAAGGCAAAAATGTTTTTTAAGGCATTAAATGGTCTGCTGCCCAGCTACATTGCAGAGAAGTTTTTAAGATTCAGCGTAGTCCATGTCAGGGAAACAAGAAACTGAGCAAAAGAAATTTGAAGTTGCCCAGAATTAAACAATCATACGGACAGTAGTCATTTATGTTCAGTGCTGTAAGCTTGTGGAACAGATTTCCTTAGCAGTTTAACTTTTTGATTGATTATCGCGTCTTTCATTATATTATATTTCATTATTTTTTTTCTGAGGGCCATGTGTAGATTATCGGGAGATTTTAAGTGCTACCCTCAATAAAAAAAAGTCAAATTATTATTATTATTATTATTATTATTATTATTATTATTATTGAGGTATGAGCTACACTGGCTTCCGTTAAAGTAGCGCATTCATTTTAAGATTTTGCTATTTGCATTCAAAGCAACCCATGCCATAGAGCCTACATACATTCAGAACTTAGTTTCTTGGAAATCACAAGGTGCATATAACCTCAGATCGTCTGGTCAGATTTTTCTAGCATCGCCAACGTTAAGAACGGAGGTCACACTAGGCGATAGGTCCTTCCAGGTGGCTGCACCAAAGTTATGGAACGCTCTACCGCGTGAGCTTCGCGGCATTCCGTACTAGGCCCCAGGCCACTGCAGTGTCCAAAAAAGTAGGGGGCTTGCCGTCTTGGTCGGTACAGCTGGATAGCCCTTGGACTGCCCTAACACTTAAAGGGTGGATCAGGCTTGGGGGTAAAACTAGTGGGGTAGGGAGGGGGCTATTTTGACACAACCCCTTCAGTAAGCACCATTTTTCACTAGATGCTTTGACTGGCAAGTACTAGCCAGCTGAATCAAGCCTCTGCTGAAAATGATTATCATGATGATTGCAAAGCTCAGTGGGAGGAGCACACAGTCATCGATTGTCCTGGGTGGGAGGGTCAAAGTCTTGCTACCAAGGATACACTTAGCACAGGACCTGTAGACACTCACTGAAGTAATGTTTACATAAATACAGTCAGATATATACTTATTATTTTTCGTATTGTAAAAAGCATTTTTTTATGATTTTATTACCAATTAATGGGTATTTGATCATTTTTATGAATACCTGCGCAACATGAGCTATTAAATTAATTATTATTTTTAGGTCCATATGAATTTTGAGGGAGGGGCTTGGTTACGTGTTATGGAGAGAAAGTTTTTAACTTTATTATTTGAATGGTCCGTATATATTGCCAGTCCGGTAGTGCAGCCAACGGCCTTTTTTTTATAAGTTTCTCATATTTATAGTGTTTTCTCTGGTAGCCGTTTTCCCCTCTCTCTCCCACCCTAGCCTTTAACTACTTTTTTTTGTCTCGTCTTAACTCCCTCGCCTCTTTAGGAACTCAATATGGTGACTAGGCGAGCAGAAGCATCATGTTCGCCCGATCAAATATACGAAATTACAAAGACTAAAAAATGTAACAAACTCAAAGATACTAATTAAAAGGTACGAAACGATACATACACTTAGATCTCAGATATAAAATATATTCATTTCAAAGAGTTAAATATTATTATTAATGTATTTCTAATAAACACTTCTTTTACCTAACCCCTGAGCCACTGGTATCAAAAATCTTTGGTACCCCTAGCTTGGACCAACGAAGGCATAAGGGATGCTCAGTGTCGTTTTGAAGCAGGGACCACAAATCACCGGCTGAAAAACGCCACGCGTCTATCCAAAGGCAAACTGTAAATTTGCGTAGTGCATGCGTTAGAGTGTATGAAATGTTATATTCTTCTGATGACCTAGTGCCAAATGCGAAATAGGCGTTGAATGACTCATCTGAAAGACCTGCACATAAAGATAATAGCGTGTGTGTTAGAATGCGTCTTACATGTATATGTAACCTCCCTGAAAAGAAAAGAAAAAAAAAAAAAAAAACCTCCCTGAAAAGGAAGGTGCTAACTATTACATTTTCATGTAAGCCAACAAAAGGAAAATATCGCTTAATACTTGCTACAGCCTGGTCACTTCACTTCTGTGCCTCTTCTTTTGGCAACGCTATTGAACTGAATTGAATTCCAATAATTCTTTTAGTGAAAACGAGTTCATTTCTATAAATTACGACGAATTTAACCTTCGAAGCTTACTTTTGTTAAGAAAAGATACATCAACTCTACTACCAAATTTTAAAATTCATACCAAAATTATCATAACTTCAATTCAAATACATCCTTTAGATTTAGGGGCTTTTTACATACTATAGTCATATTCCAATACAAGAAACTGCACTGGCAATAGGTTAACGTGTTCCATCCGCACATATCCGTGAATTTTTGTTTCTCAGATTGGAACCTTTTTAAAATTTCCATGTACTTATTATTGCCCTCTATTACCCTTCTACCCTTAGTCTTACAAAGGCCAGGTTTCAGATTCAGGTTTCAATCAGATTCTATAAGTATCTGATTGACACTGAAGAGCATATACCATACGTACGAAAGGATGCATTGTGAAACTCATAGTGGAGAACAGCAGCAACGCAAGCAGAGGTACATGAAAAAATCCAAACTATGTAGTAGTTATGAATACAATGACAACGAAGCAAATATGGAATGATACATATAGACAACGCTTTGTTTTTAGACACTTACAAGAACAGTTGTCTGGTTTGATTGTTTGTACATCACCACGAGCTCCACTCTTTAGTAGACGCCAGTCAATCAAGTCTCCGAACTCTCCAGAGCTACAACTGCTGTTCGAAGCTGATGAATAGAATTCTTTACTGATCTTTTTCCACTGACTCCAAATGTTAAAATGAGAAATGGTTCCTGTAAAAAAGAATGTTAAGAATATCCTTCATAGCCTAAATCCAGTGGTCTAGTGATACGTAAGAAAACGAGGCAGTGAGACAGAAAGATGATCAGTTATCGCATGGAAAATGTGCAGCTAAATAAAAGGTCTCCCATGAGTATAGAAAGGGGTAACTTATTACTCGTATAAAGCGTAGTTTCATTTATTGCTCTTTTAAACGTTTTTGAAATGGTAATAAATAGGTTAGCCTTTTGAATATGAGCTTGGAGTGTAACTGTGTTTTTAATTGTTGTCAATTCCTATATTTACGCGCCTTCTATTGATAATATATTGATTTAGCCAGGGGTGAAATAGTCTGCTACACAGCCATTTTTAGAGTCGTCACGAGAATAAAACGGCTGTGTAGCAGTCTAGGGGTGAAAGCGTCGCTCCAGTCATTTAATTTATGATTTAAAGCAAACAATGAACTTGTAATCCACAAATCAGTTAACTTTAGGGGAGATCCATATGACTTTTAAGGGTGGGGCTGGGTGATTTTAGAGAAAAAATAATTTGCAAACAGTGCAAGAATAAAACAACATCTAAAATCTTACACACAATAAATAGCAATCACCTTGGACCACAGTACATAAGCCGTTTAAAACAAAATTTTTCCAAGCAAAATGACCTATTTACCCACCTACATCACCTTTATTTTATAGGTTAAATGGACATTCCCGAAATATAATTTTCTACTATAAAGGCCGTTAAGACACGATAGTACTCAGTGGCAGCCAATTTACACGCAGTATAACGTATGTTTTTTATCTCTCTGTCTGAAGGAAAGGCCAAAATGAAAACTGAATCAGGCCGGATTTTTTTTTGTACGCTACAAGTTTTACAAATCTGGTGCTGGTAGCGTGTAAACCAGCCTTTTTATATCACCGCCGAGGTAAACAGAACTATCAGGCGTCGTTTGTTTATGGTTCAGACCTCGGAGAACATTACTTCTAATTCTGCAGTTTTTACAGAACAATCCGCTTACAAGACAAATTACACTCATTCAATACTCGGGACGATCGAAGCACGCGCTTCTCTTCCACAACAAATTACAAACTGAATGACAACAACATAAACGTGACAAGAATAGAGAGAATTCATCATTAGACGGGACTGTTCTGTCAGGTCATTTAGCTGTTATGCATTATATTATGCAGGGTATTAAATAATCGGCTTTGAGCAAAAACTTTCGAAAACATCTATTTTTAATATATTTTCCAAAATCACCCGTCCACTAAGCCACCTCTAAATTTTGCCAAGATGAGTCCAAACTTCCAGAGCGAGCTGTCAAATGTTTGAAAGAAAACTAGAGGGAAGAGGTCTCAGAATCACGTTCGTGTGCATTTTACTTCTAAACTCCATATTCATTTGATACACGCGGCATTTTGAGTCCTCTTGCATGCGAGATCTTGACAAGCAATCAAGACAAAAAAATAATATAATTCAATGAAACATTTGAAAAGACAACAAATGTCTATTCACGGAGATATGTATTGAGAGTGAAGTGTCTCTGAAAACCCTGAGTCATGAATCAAACCTCGCAGATTTTCGCCGTGTTTCAGTTGCTGTTTTCCAATATGAACTCGAGGCGAGGATAACGCTCAAAGCTTCAACCTATTGGTCGTGACAATCTAAATATTCTTCTCTTTAGTCGCGGTCAGAAAATGTCTAAAGACTTTTCTAAATTCTATACTAGGTCAGATCATTGACTCAAATCTTACAAAATAAATGTGACGTCATAAACAATGATGCTCGACTTCATAAACATGAAACCATGTAATTACACTGTACTCAAGCTCACCGGTCGAGATGCAGCTCGTGATAGCCATCAAGTAAGGCCAGAATCGCTTAAGATTTGTCAGCCCTCTTACGCATCCAAAATGATGATACAAAACTCTGTCGGCTTCAGCCATCACTAAACAAGTCTCCTGATGCAGCATAGACAATTCTCTTCGGCGATCCTCTTCGCCTGATAATTCTCAATCTCGGCCTTTCTCATCTTTCTCTGAGTTCCCGTCGCTCTTCACTTATAAGCAAATAGGTTGAATTTAATCCGCTATTGTTTGTTGCCATAACAATTTTTTCGACGGTTACGGTCATAAAATCCTTATGCTTTTAAACAAGTTTTTGAACGAGACGACAATGGTTACACCATTTCTTGCGCCGCGCGATTTCCCGCCAAGAGAAAACGCGCAAATACACAAATGTTGCACAAATACATCGCACTTTTTCCCGCCGACAAAATATAACATACTCCTCCCCCCGACGGGCGGACACCTGATTCCCATCCCTCACCCCCAAAGGGCGTACGGACGGACGGAGTACACTGACGTCATAACCAAATTTTCTCGGATGGGTAGATAAGTAAATTTTCTTACTCGTGGTGCTCCGCTGCACTCGCTTGCGCGCGCGAGAGAGCTCCGCTATAATGTTACAGACCGAATTGGACTTCACTCAATCCTATAACTATTTATTTGTTTATGTATTAATATCTTATTATTATTATTATTATTATTATTATTATTATTAGTGGTATTATTATTACAATTATTATCATTTTTATTTCATTAATATTACTATTATTGTCATCATATAGAATGTAGCCTACTATCTTTCTTACAATCATTCAAATCACTTTCATAGCCAACTTATGTGGTAATGCGTTCAAAGACAAATAATTTAACTGACCTTGAAAAGATGAAGAGGTGTCGAACTCATGACCAGATGATAAAATTCTCTGTCCGATCACCAACCGACCTCCAGAGGGAATATTTCTTGAAACATTTATCACCTCATTACCCGAAATCCCACGCCCATCGTCCAGGAAAAGTTCCTGTCGTCCACTTGAGGCTTGTGATGTCAAACATAAGTGATGCCATTTGCCGTCATTTAGAGGTGTAATGTAAAACATGCTGCTTGGACAAAACGTTTTAGTGTTCACAGTTTTGCTTTTCTCGTTCTCATTAGTATCATTAAGAAAAGTTGACAATGCAATGGTCTGAGGAAGGATGTATACATGTACCTCTTATTAGCCTAGTTTTTTGGGTCCGTACTGTAAATCCGTAATTTACATTACGGACCGAAAAAAGGGGCTAGTAAGATGTTTATTATAATGGCTTCTTGTTTGGGGGACCGGAAACAAGTGTAGAACAAGCGATTTGACAGTCATTTGACAGGCGTCACAAAATGAAAGGCTTTTCATTGAAAGTAAAATCAAAATGTTAATGTGCCTTGTTGAAAAAGTTTATTTGGTCAAAACCAGAAACTCATAAGGGGTTGAAACGTGTAACTCTCATATGTTTGCTTTGTCCGATGCTCGTGATTATTCATTTTCGAAAGTACCATATTTGGAACGAGAAGAAGAGATAACTGACCAATCAAACTTCGTAAAACAACGTGACGTAATTTTCCTTCAGGTTCCCGCGCCCGCTTAAAAAAATGGCCGACAAACGGGGGAAAAACTCCCGAAAGCCGAGAAAGCTTTCAAAGGTTGAAACCAGGAATATTACCAAAACACTGAGCAGGATATTATTGCTTTACCACCCGGGTCAAACGTAACATTATCAAACCCATTGACGGCCTCGCAACTTCTTGAAGTTTTCACTTCAAAAAACGATACCTCGTTGACCCTCTGCACAGTAAACTTATACTGCAAATAGGCTTTTAAAATCAGAACCTGACATCTTCGCAAAAACTGATGCTTGTAATGAATGTGCGAAGCATTTTAAAAACTTAAATTAAAGTTAGATGTTGTAGTCACGATCGTGTTTTGAGCAAATTTTATGAATGAACAAACTCAAAACAATAGACAGAGAAGCCGTTTCTTGAAAATTTTTATTCAAAGTCCAAAAAGTTAATCCTTTAAAGCAATTCGGAAAACACTATCTGGATCGTGGATCCGTTCACGCAATTGACATCGGCTAAGCACATGGCAAAATTCAACACAAAATCCATCTCAAATCAGGGCACATTTTCTAATTTTTCTTTAGCGCCGAAAAGAAAAATTTTTAAAACGTCTATGAAACATTTAAAAATACATGTCTTGGCCATAGAGTGCAAAATGTACCTGAAAATTCAGCAAAAACTTCGCTGACTTGGTTGCATTTCAAAACAGACCATGGCCGGCTCCGCCGTGAAGAAAACAAGGTTGAATTCCTCGAAGGACGATTTCTTGATGAAAAGCTTCCCTTTCTCCACAAAAAGAAAGCTGAGCATTCTTTTGAACTTTCTCTTTCCATTTTTTGTCTTTTAACGGCGTATTTTTAACCCTGAAATGCAGAACTCTTGTCTTAAAACATCTGCATGGTGATCGCGCAGCGGCCATTTTGTTGAAAATGGATATCCGTCACTAAGATTTCCAAATATGGTCAAAATGAATATTCACAAGCATTGAACGCGAGTTACACGTTTCAACCCCTTATGGGTTTCTGTCAAAACTAAGTGCGATGTAAGTATTCGCTCGCCAAAATATGTGACGCTGGAGTCTTTTGCAAAGTGGACATTTTGACTTGCTCGAAGTCTTCATCTTTCTCTCGTTTGTCTTTAAAAAACAAAAAAAACACTGCACATGGCAAAGAAGCTTGTCAAGATGATCAGGTGCAGGTATGTTTGTTATCATATTTGTCGAAGGAATCGCTCGTTTTCTCTAAGGCAAAACGTCCCGAATCTCCACCAATCGATTTTCAACTTCTTAACAGTGTACTGCGATAAAATTTTCAGGTAACTCACTAGAATTCTCTTCTTCGATAACACTACTATTCAGTTTCTTCATCGGCATCGTTCATAAATAAACAAAGGTTAAAGTGTTAACGTTAAGTCAACATTCAAGCCCTCAAGGTTGACAGACGTCTTATAACTTTTTGTAACCAATTGTTGGTTTTCACATGACCTCACTAAAATTCAAACTGCAAAACTATCGATCCTACTGAGATTTTACTTTCATGGTGTATTAGAGCAGCTGAAAACTAATTTTCAAACAAATTTTCGCTTCAAAAGGGTTCTTGGTTTTGTATTAGGTACGCTTGAATTCGTAAGCTTTTGCGTGACGCAGCATTTACTTGACGGCCGCGAAAGCTGTCATTTAGGTTAAAAAAAAGGACATTTTTAGAGGAATTTTGCTATCTAAACAGTTCAAGTATTAGAAAAGGTATTACTTTAATGTTTATGCGTTCCTCTAGGAGTAAATCCACGCTTTTGTAGCAAAACTCGGTAACAGATGTTTCTGTTGGTTTCCGTCCGCCATGTTGGAGCTCATCCGGGTGAGCTCCAGCATGGCGTCTCCATACAAAGCTCTATAAATTTGGGTGAAACATTTCCTCGGATATCTCGTATACGAATTATTCCTTCGACCCAAATCTTGGCGAGGGTTTTGTATCTTTAGCTCATTTCATTTCCCAGATTCTGGACTTTATCTGTCGAATGGTTTTGACTATTATTTTGATCTATTTTGAATGGGGGGACACTGAAAACCAGCAATTTCTTATTTCTTATAACCTCTTTCAAGATAAGACGATTTTGAGCTGCAAAATGAGCATTTGCTTTGGAATTTTTTTCGTCCGTATAGCAAGTTAATACGGACCGCAAATTGTTGCATGGCAAAAACAGACAGCCATATAATAATTAACAATTATTCGTCGAAGGCGAAGCTGATTATATTTGTTATTATATGGCTGAGTCTGTTTTCGGCATGCGATTAGTCAATTTGGCCGTCCGTAACTTGCTATACGGACCAAAATTTCAAAGAAAATGCTTATTTCGGAACTCTAAATCTCTTTACCTCGGAAAAAAAGTTGAAATAAAGTTATAAGACGTCTGTCAACCTTAAGGGCTTGGATGTTGACTTTGTCCTTCAACATTTTTAACCTGCCTACGCGCTTGGGCCATAAATCGATGAAAAAAAAACGAGGATCCGTAATTTACAGTACGGACAGCTAATAATATTTATTATTCAGTCAAAAAGGCTTCTCCGTTTCTGGTTGGCTAAAAGCACAAACATAATTCATCATAACCAGCTATTGTTGACCAAATTTGGAAGAATTTTGTCATATTGAACCGATGACGTCAAAAGTGTAGCCAAAGTTGCGTTAACCGAGAAAACCTGGGGACAAGGTTGAACTGTTTTGGTGATGAGAACAAAATGGCAAACAGTCGGCGAAACATGTTACTCGTTTCACGGCGAAATGTTGTCTGAAAACAGGTAAGAACAGCAAAAAGACTACTTGACGGACGACATCAGCTATTTGGAGTATATTTGCAGGCCTGAACAGACCTTTATCTCCTAAATTTCCCGATAAAGATTACTATCGATATGAACTACATTAACCGGGGTAAGCAAGTTTTAGCTTGTCTTTAAACTTGGAATTATTTAGAATGAAAAATAAAGCAATTAATGAATTCGGCTTTCGTAGGATATGAAGAATTCCTCAGCTCTCGGAGGGTGTTATCCACCTCAGCCTTCGGCCTCGTTGGATACCACCCTCCTTAATCTGCAGAATTCTTCATATCCTACTCAACCTCATTCAATAATTGCTAAATAATCCCCGAGACGAAGTCAACAATATTAACTGAGCCTGAGGTGAATAATTGTTTTAGTATATAAACACAAAGTGATCTCAACAGAATCAGAAAGGAAACCATTAAAAAAACGTTAGTTTGATTGACGGGTGATTTCATGTGTGAACATGTGGCCGTAAACAGTAGATGCGCAAAAGTTAAATCCTTACAGTATTTTCAAACATGGCAAGACAGTATTAATCTTTTTGTAAGCTTTAGCATCAATGGTTTAAAAGAAAGCGTCGAATGTTAAATTTACTACCCATTCTGAGAAGAAACGTAGAGCTTCATTTGCTTTTGTCTACTCACCGTGATTGAGAAAGTTTTTATGTCGTTTCTCGGAAAATAATGCAGTCAACAGCGGCTACGATCGAGGTGAGCGTTGTTCATGTGTAGTGTTCTTTGCCTCGTTAACTGGCTGGCATGAACAATTGTTGAAAAGATTTGCCTTCCTTTTTATTCTCCATAAATTAACTTCTATTTACAAGAAAGAATTGCATGTCTTGCGAGGAAATCCCGAGTTCAGGAAACAGTGACAAACCAGCGTCGTTAATTTTGATCTGTAGTAGAAAACATTGCTTCGAGCGTATAAAAAGTCAGTGACAGCAAATCACTTCACAAGAAATGACTCTATTTAAACACCATAAAGTCTTGTTTTACCAAAATCATCAACACCAGGATATTCTCATATTTTCAAAAAGTTCTTACTCTGAAACTTTGGCAAAACACCCAATTCACGACAGCCATTTTGTTTTGCTTTATATTCACCTCCTAGTAGAGCGGTGAATATTCAACAATTATTCCTCGATCCGAATGGGCTCGGAGTCAATTGACTCATAGGCCATAAGGGTGTGAGGAATAATTCTTTTAGTAAAATCCAACTAGTTGGTCAAAAATATCGAGACGAAACAACTTTAGCGAGCAAAACGCGATTCAGCCGCCATTGTTTTGGTTTTCAAAGCCGGCGCTTTTCGCTACTAGTGGGCTATAACATATAGCCTAGTACTGGCTCAACCAATCGGAAAGCAGCATTGATAACAGACCACTAGTTGGATTTTACTAAAACGTCATAGTCTGAGATAGCGAACCAATGAGATTGCTTGAATCACCAAGATCACTGAGCGTGTATGTACTAAAGTGTGTTATTCATGGACAAAATAAGAGGTTCTTGATGAAAGGGTGAAATAAATGACTTAGTCGCAAGAACTGAGGCACTGACTTATGCAGTTGCGAGAAGAGAGCCTGAAAAACTTCAGGCTTGCCGGATTCGAACCCTTACCGGCTTTGCTTACCGATGCAGCGTTGTAACAAATTGAGCTAGCCAGTCAAGTGGGAGCTGGTCATTAAATTGGTTCGTAATACATCCGGGAGAGTGAAGATGAAGCGATGAATATATGAAGGCTTTATCCTCTCTTCTCTCCTCTTTCATACATTTGCACCTCGGAACGAAAGGATAATCGGTTTTGAAAAGAAAAATTTAAAATAGCAAGTCACAAACCTTTGTTGCTGCTCGTTTCCCATAACACACTCTCCAGTGTCACTGCACTGTAAGTACAATGCTGTCTCGTACGAAAATAAGGTCTGCATACCTCCAGCTAAAGTCTTCACCCATAAGCATGCGGTGAATGTATCCATTGCTTTTAAGTTGACATTTAGTACAACATAATTTGAAATATTCTTAGTTGGAAAAAGAAGACTGTAGTTATGGGCTTTTTCTATAAAGATGAAAGGAACAAAAAGAACAAGAAAAAATTTGATCATCATCATTATTATTAATTCAAAAGGTTTGTGTTAGATCCCACTACTTATTTTTTATAAGCAACTAGAGCCCATAACATTTGGAGGATTTTTGCAGTAATTTTTACCGAATAAAGTCAACATTAAAATAGTACACCGAAGAAGAGAATTTTAAACAATGGTTTTAAAATGAATGATTAACAACAAATCTTTTTCTTTTCCTACGATATTGTATATGGACCGAAGGCTCATAGATTTGCAAAACTTTTCATTTCATACTTGGCCTCATCCATATTTCTTTTTATTTGAACAATCCAGTATCTTGGGCCTATGACATCATTGACACTGTAGATATTATGCATATAAGTCGGTAGGATGCGCACCGGAAAATTAGTTTTAACCAGGAGCCCATCAACCAATTATTTTGTTCATGTCTTCACCTGGCGATTACGTATGGATGATTCATTTGAGAGACAAAGGCTATGTAACAAACCTGTCCATAATTCACAGTGGTCGCCGTAAGTTTCTTCCAGGGTACAATCACAAGTGTATTTTGAATCCGCTGAACAGCTTTCTCTACAGCGGGCAAAGTTTTTACACGGATAAAGCAAACAGCCCTACGGACAAATAGTCAGAGAAAATAATCTTGCTATCCGTACTGACTAAATAATCCAACGAGGGCTTCGTTCTTATCTCAAACGGATGGAATAAATTTTAAACTCAGGATTGGGAAGTGAGCGCTCGCGTTTCTCTGTAAATTGCCTTGAGTGCTTTCTGACCGGTTCATAAGATTATTATTTCTGATGTGGCTGCCTATGGCAATTGCTCAAGACAAGAGAGTATATGTACCTCCTTGCGTTTTCTTTGGCTTAGCGGACTGATCACAACAGAGCTCCGAGAGTGCCGAAGGCACATGCACGTCGAGCCCTATGGAACGAAAATGTTGTTACCCAATTTTCCAAAACATTTGTTTTGTCACGTGATCGCACGTTCGCTCGACTTTACATCTGTGTGCACTAGTATTAAAAACTTGGGCCTCAATAGTTTTTCTTTTAGACTAGGCTTTATGAATTGGCAGTAAGGTTTTATTTCTTATACGCGTTCTGGCGACTAATTTGAACTCAATCGGTCGATTCTTTCCCGTCATTGATGGTTATTGCGTTATTCCCGCAAATTTTCATCCGGACCTTTCTTCAAAATCTAAAATATTTATCGGTTACTTGAATAACCGTAATTAGTATATACACACTCAGTGATCTTGGTGATTTAAGCAATCTGATTGGTTCGCTATCTCGGACTATTCAACAATATTCACCTCCTAGCGAGTGGATAATGTGTGAGCTCAGTGTTTTTCCCATTTTTTAGAGAACGATCTTTTAAAAGTCGACAGAATCCTAGGGCTGACTTTTTTTAAGGCAAGAAAAGACTTGGAAGGATTCAATACGGCGTTTTTCAATTTACTGTAGCAGGAGTTTTGTGCTCGATGGATTGTTTACAACTCCCGTGTATTCGCGTAGAAGAAGCCGTTGCGTGAACTCAGCGTTTTCTAAGAAGAAAATTTTGGCTCAAAAATCGAAGTTTATTTATGACAAACAAATTTAATAGGAAATGTTTGCAGAAATTCTACGTTTCAAGTAAACAGGAAAAAGAATGATACAGAAAGACGACGTCTTACCTCGCGCAACTGAGCCGCCATTTTTGTCATCACTTCATGCGAAGAACGACACAACAAACCCTTTTGGCTATAAACTTGGCGAGTCAACAGAAAACAACACAGCTCTACTTTTCTTCTCAGGTAAGGAAACAGTTCAAACTTTTAGCGGTTCCATTTAAGCCATTACGCTGTTGTTTGCGAAATGATAAACTTGTGAATTGCCATGTTTGAAATTTCTGCAAAGATCTATTTTTAAACTTACGCGTGATTTGATCTGTCAATCAAATCGTACTTTTGAATGGTTTCCTCTCTGATTTTGTTGAGATCACTTCGTGTGTATATACTAAAACAATTATTCTTTTCAATCTCGGTGAATAGTGGCTTTGGGAATATTTACCTCGCCGCTTTCGCGTCTCGGTAAATATTTTGCCACTATTCACCTCGATTTCAAAGAATAATTGTTAAATGTCGTATACAAAAAAAGTAAAAACAAAAGATACTAACCTTCTCACTTTTCAAATTGTTGAAGCTAAGTAGATGTTTGATAGAAGAATAATTTAAAGTCTAAGTAAGTTTTAGATTTGCGAATTTCTTTGTATTGGTGCAGGGGATGAGGTGTCTCCAAGAAAATCGGTGGTTCAGTCCGCCTGCCAGTATGACGTCACGTCTCGCGTCAGTAACTTTCAAAATGGCGAGCAAAGTTTTCATCGAAGAGACGGATAAAACTTTCGAATTTATCACGGAAACACAGTTCCGATTTCTTGGATTTGGAGATTTTAAGATCGCTATTGTAATAGAAAACCAAACTTTGGTACCTTTTTAGAATGAAACGTCCAGTGGTGTAATGAATTTAAAGATTCCTTTCTATTGTCGAGCAAATTTTACGGGCAATCAAATTAAAACGACCAGTTATACTTTTTAGGGCCAATGCACAGCAAGATTAATGAATTTATACACAGCAATAGCAGGTTCATCAAAGGATATTTTATACTTTATATTTTGTGTATTGTCAGCTCCTCAGACTATCGGAACCCCATATCAATCCTTTCAAAGTTCGCTTATAGCTGTACCGTTGAAAGAGGAAGCAAAATGCCAGGTATTGTGAGAGACTGTGGGCATTAAATCTTGCTGTTTATCCCATTTTCATACTGTACTGGGCCTACATACACCTCTAATTCAGTAATGAATTCCCGAAAACTAATGAAATGTTACGTTTAATTATTGTTGATTAAGACAATGTATAAATGGCAAGTTTAAATTTCGCCAGTGGGTTTTTAGTGTAAATTAGTACAGTTTGTGGTGTCAGTACTGTCTGTTGTTTGTCACGGATGTCAACTAACATCAAGAGAAAAATACAGCTGTTTCAGAGGAGGGACATGTCTTGACAGCTTATGTTTTTTTCTGGCCGTAAGCTTGGCCAGTATGCAGATCAAGAACTTTTGAAATAAAACTCTCCTGACTTAAGCTTAAAATATATATTGATCCAAGTGCGTGATCAGCAGGGTGGGTAGTGAGAATAAAGGAAAACAAGAGAAAAGGATTGCGTATTAAAAAAAATACTACACAGGAAAAAAAAGAACGGCACAAAGTAACAGAAATCAGCGTCGCCGGGAGTAGAACTCGGTTTATCTGGCCTTGCAAGCAACTCCTTGACCACTGCACAACAGTGCCACACATATTTTGATAAAATAAATATGTAATATCAAAACCATTTTCTCTGCCATAGACGCTGTTTGAAGCTGGTGGAGCTAAATTTATCATAAATTCAATGAGACATTTGAGGAAAATAAGCTTGAGCGCGTATTTCAAAGCTATTTCGCATTATTTCGGGTTCAACGGGCCGATCGATGTGGGTCCATCAAAATAGCTTTAATGAATTTGGTAGCGAATTAGGAAATCAACAGAGGCCCCCACTCGAAAAGATTGATATGAGGTTAGGTTGGTCCAGCTAGCGAGAGAATAGATGAAATCTAAACATGTGTGATCTGTGAACGGAACCTCCTCTTCCGGAGGCTAGACCTTACCTATGTACGACACAAAATATCAAAATCGCTTACAGAAGCAGATTATGCCAACCACAAAGCTCACACACTTTCGATCATGTTAGGGATGTGTAGCGATATTTGCTGGCTTCTTAGCTTTTTCTCGACCTCGCCCGTCCTAAAAACTGTGGTATCCCTTGCTAATTTGCACAAGCGACCCGAGGTTCTTGCCCGTTACTATGTGACGTCACACTGGCGGGGGAGTGGGTCAAGAAATGAAGGTGGAAAACAATAGAGTTACCTCCCCCCTGTACTGGTATAAAGTTTATTGTTAAGGTAAACAGTAAAATCTTAAACTGGTACTTGTTCCGGAGAAACCTTGACCGCCCCCCCCCCCCCGGCTTTCCGTGATAGGCAGTAGTGTCATACCAAATTTTTAAAATTATGACAGTAAACTGATCCCTACAGCTTGAGGAGTGATAGAAAAAAAAGGTGAATTTTCTTGGTATTCAAGATTTTACTGATTCAGGTCTACCACTAAAGATCCGGCTGACCCTCTGTGGTTTGTCGCTTTGGTTTTTCCTCCACAAGTAGCGCATAGTGGCCCAATTAACCCCTCCCCGGTAAGTATATTATTTACCACTAAACTGGCTTGATAATAGACTAGTCCTTCGGCTTCCTCATAGTCTGATGGAGGGGCAGAATCTTTAGTGGCTTTATTAAGCTGACAGTTGTTTTCCATATTTTCGGAGTTATTAAAGTTGTACGATAGACAATCTTCCACAGAAGCACATTCCATAGCACAGTCCATAGGAGAGGCCGTTGTACGGATGGCAATTACATGATTTGATAATGCAAAACCTGCGAGCAGAAAATATATTACAATAACTGAACCATTAAATGCATTTTAGGAAAATATTTGCAGGATAATTAGGCTGGTACGGGTATAGAGTCCAGCCTTTAACGTCACGTCATTGCCTTACTCACTCGGTCGTCAACGTCGACTCGTTCATTGCTGGAAGTAGCGAAATGTCGAGAAAATTCATGATAAGGTCAAAGTTTGTGATTAGCACCCCACTCATGTCCAGGAAAGTACACAGTGGCGAAAATGGCGACGAATGTGGTGAGCATTCATCAAAGACTTAAATCCAGGCCCTTGGCAACATATCAAACACATGCACCAGACAATCATATAATTATATTAGAAAACAAGAAAAATAATGTTACTCTTTCTATGCTCTATGTACTGCAAAGCTTAAATAAACAACCATCATTTAAACCATATTTTTCACTCAAAGGACATACAAAGAGGAGCTTTAATTTCCTGGAATCCAACCACAGAAATGTCACACCATTCATAATCCTGCCAGGGATTATGTTGTTCATGACTCTGTGGTACCAGCCGTGCTAAAGAAAATAAAAAAAGCCATACGGGACAATACTCAAATCATGCACTGTGCACGCGCTTGTTAGCATGATCCATAACTGGTACGTCAACTCTGATGGGAACGCGGCCACGATTCGGGGTTGATTTCCGTAGGGCTTTCGATCTTATTGATCACAATATCCTGGTGCGTAAACTCTCAGATTAAAATATTCCGAACCACATCTTATGCTGGATTGCTGACTTTCTATAAATGGATAGGAGAGAGAGGGTTAAACTGGCCCAGGATTGCTTCTCCGAATGGCGTTACATCCCAGCTGGTGCCCCTTAGAGGACAACGTTAGGGCCGTGTGGCTGTTCTGAATAATCTCTTCTCTTTTATAACATAATGAAAAGAGAAAACCTTTCCATTTGCCTTCGGCTGAGTCAGTCATCGGTACAGTAGACGAGTGGATGTTTGCTGTCCTCTACCCTCGCGTAAACAAATCATACCTTTCAAAAACTTGCCTTTGAGTTTTTCTTTCGCTGAATCAGCCGTTCTCCGTCTTGAGGTAAATTGCAAAACGTTTTTTGTTGTTATTCTGAATGGCATCTGTCTACTTGCTCTTAATATTAGGGTAAATTTCTTTGACGGCAAACTATCTTATGGGCATGTTTTCCACCTCCTTGGCCGGTTTACTGGGTACCTTGGGTGATCTTCTATGGTACCGTTTTGCCGAGTCAAACAAATTGACAATTTATATGTTGACGAACATCTGATTTGAATTTTTGTTAAGACTTTGGCGATTGTTCGCCATTCTCACTATTTTCGCCAAATTCGCCATTTTCGCTAAAATGGCCACTTTCAAAAGGCTCCCTTTGCCATCTCATTTGATTTTTTGTTAAGGTATTGGCGATTGTTCGCCCATTTTGGCCATTTTCTTCAAAATAGCCACTTCCAAAAGGGCCTCTTTGTCATCTCATTTGATTTTTTGTCAAGGCATTGGCGATTGTTTTGCCATTTTCGCCAAAATCGCCACTTTCTAAAGGACCCCTTTGCCATCTCATTTGATTTTTTGTTTGGGACTGGTCAAAAAGTATAGGGGGGGTGGGGGGTGGGCCGGAGCATTTGGAAATGTGGTTGATAAAAAAACACATGACCCACCCCCTCCCTTCGGCACAAAAATGACTGACCCACCCCTAAAGCAAGGTTGGAAATTGATACACTGCTACACCCAATATCAAAATCACAGAAATCATATCTTTGTGAAAAGATAAATGTGAAAAACCGAACATTTCTTGTTTCGATGGATCTTATGAGTCTTGACACAAATAAACAGCAAAACGAGGGTATATTGAAATTGTCTGTCACAAAGCATATGAAAATTTCTACAAAGACAACCCATTCCTACACATTACTTGCCGGCAATGCTTAGATTAATCCTCAAAGAAAATTTCTTCCACTTCAATGGAAAGCACTACCTACAAAACCATGGAACTGCAATTAATGGGCACAAACTAAGACAGCAGTTTTGATTCCTTTGCCAATATTTTCATGACATATATTGAAACAACAACTCTTGGCAAAACTGTCTTTAGATCAACAGTTTGGAAAAGCTACATACACGATATCTTTTCCCTATGGGACATGAGTAAACCAGACATCGAAGCCTTCATTGAACAAGTAAACTTACATCACCCAACTATTGAATTCACGGCCGAAACATTTGACACTGAGACTGCGTTTTTAGACACAGTTGTATACAAAGGCCGAGATTCAAGAAAAAATCTATACTTGATGCAAAGACACAAAAAAACTCATCAGAAACCACCTTTGATGGACGGAGGCTACCCACAATCTTTTAAAGAAAACCTACTATCAGAAATAAAATTCACAGAAGGGAGTCTAAACTGCTACAACAAAACAACAGGCAGGAAAAAGAAACATTGCCATTCATGACACAATACCAGCCCTCAGTGTCTACTATAAAGGAAGCTTGAATGAAAAAAATGGAATCTGATACAAAACCAACTATAACTTCAATAAATTTTTAAAGAACCACCAATCATTTCCTTACAAAACAGGAAAATCATTAAAGGACATGCTCGTTAGAGCCAAAAAAAGGTTAACAGAGGGTTCCAAGCCTGTATAGATGTGCGGCCTGTCACCCTTTGTATTTTCTCGAACAACAGGTTTGTAAGTATTTTAGCAATAACTCCAGCTGGCTGTGTTTTATATAACAAGTGTAGTCAACTGTCTCGTTAGTAGTTAGTGCCTATCTATGTAATAAAATAGGGTGACCCACCCCCTAAGGGCAGCTGAAAATTGCACAACCCACCCCTTGCACAAGGCTCAAAACCTCATGACCCACCCCCTCTCTGCTCCGGCCCATCCCCCCTATACTTTTTGACCAGTCACTTAACGCATTGGCGATTGTTCGCCATATTTGCCATTTTGGCCAAAATCGCCACACTCAAAGGGGACCCTTAGGCTCCATGCATATAATAACATTCGCCTCACTTCGTCGAGAGTTGGCCATATACTCCAAAATCGCCATGTTGGTCAAAATCGCCTCTTTCGAAGCGCCCCATTTGCTTCGTCATAACATGTTCGTCAAAGTTTGGCGAATTTTCGCCAATGCATACATTTCTGGACATATCTCTCGCACCCATGCGTGAAGGTACTTTTTTAAGATTAGCCAGAAATATGAACATTAAGACTACTTTTTCACATTCTTTCGTTCATTTAAAATAATACTTTTCCTCTTCGAGTTAAATTTAATGTTGTTGTTTTGTTTCTTAGCCGGTGGGATTCTTCTTTTCTACTATAGACAGCTAGGTAGAAGTACGAGAGGAAGAATAAACGAAGAACTCAGACAAACGAGTAAAGTGACTTTTTGCGCTTTCGAAAAGTCAGAACTGGCCGGCCAGACCGGTTAATTTGAAAATGAAATATTAGCCTTCCACTAAAACCCATCACATCCGTGCAAACCATTTAGGAATAAACTGATCTGGATTTGTCTGTCTGATTTCCCTTACCTTCTCTGACGACTTCAAATCGGTTTGATTTCATACAAGTATTTCGACGAGCTTCGATGCCAAAGGAGAAGCAAATTAAAACAGCAAGCACCAAAGGACACATGTTATAGAGAGAAGCAAAGCTTCCTGTTTTTGAAAGAAGGCTTCCTTGAATGGTTAAAGAATGAGAAGACGCACCTCAGTGAAGTGTAATTTCTTTTTTCTTCAAAGGTGCGAAGCGATTCTTGCGCACTACTCAATGATTATTTTACCAATTAACAAGTAACAAAGACGGGGGAGCTCTACACCTGCCCCAAAAAACATTAGCTGTGTCATTAATTGCGTTCGTCGCCTCTGTCGTTGTTGTTTGTTTGCACTATTGAATTACAGTCAAAGCCCGTTAATTCGGCCGCTGAGGGGACCATGTAAAGTGTCCGTATTGACGGGGTTAGACTATACAATTATCTCCCCAAAATTGTTTTAAATAATATGAATGCCTGATAGTAAATATTTAATACATCTTTAGCCGAATTGAAATGAACTGGAACCTAAATCATTTGTAGCAACTTTTTATTAGTGTCATATCAATTTGCGATTTCTTGGCCAGAAGGTAACTCTGTTATAGAGGGCACAAAGAAGTAAAGGAAAAGATTACACTACACGATAACTGTATGAATAAACTATAATGGTGACTAAATCTTCAGTTCAATGAAGTGAATTTAAAGTTACGTAATAACCAGCGTCTAATATACACATGAATTGTCAAAGAACAAAAAAATTCGTCATCAAATACTCAGAGAAGCACAGTATGGAACAAACCACCAGAAATCTAAGAAAACAAAAATGTTTTGTAGCACATTATAAAGATATAAAAACAGTTTCATTTGCATTTAAAAAACTAAAATAACGGATGAAGGAAGAAATTGTAGAAATTCGCCATTGATTGAAACTTCAATTAGTAGCTGAGCCATAATCATTGGGGTTCTTCAATGAAAAGCTCATTAGAGCAGCATCTGATTGTACTAAATAGGATATCTTTCCGAATGACGGGTGAAATAAGGGTTGCATTCATTTCAATAAATAAAAATATTTAAATAAGATGAAGTATTAAATCAGAAACCAAGAAAGGTATGGATGTGTGATGCAAACTATAAAAAAAGTTCAAAATTTCCTCGATGTCAGTTTAGGAAAGACTGTTTTATAAGACTAAACAAAATATGCTTTCAAGGGAATAGAAGAATTGTCTATCTTACACTAAACAGTTTTTAGCTCAAGAAAGATGATGACGAATTTCGAAATTGTCCTAGGTTATCGTCAGAAGTTCTTCGTGGGCGTTTTTCACGCAGCTGTCCTTGCCTGGATTGAAAATGTCTCCACCGTGGTCTGGGGATTTCATGATGGAACATGCGTGATAACATCGCCACATTTTACCTGAAGTTGAGTTGACTCTATCGAACAAGGCCTTCATCGATCCAGTACAGGAAGGTGAGTTAATGACGTATTTTTCATTACATCTTTGATCACGACGAGACAGAATCGTAACATCTACATAACAAACAAACAAACAAAAGCAAAAGAGCGTCGATGCATGAGGATAATTTTAAGGTCACAGGGAACCTGTTTGGACCACTCAAGTGGATCAGCACCAAACACTATCCGCCTTTAATAGCTTAATGTTGACGCTGACAAAAAAAAACTCTGTGCCTGTCCATTTTTTAAACTTTAGTTCGCACAAAAATAAAATAAAAGTTGTTTAGGTCCAATAAACGCCGATTAATAAGGCGTGCATAGAAATTCAATTGAGTTGGCGCCAAATGTGGGTTGAGTTTGTCTTTGGCAT
>NC_133213.1:12616750-12636750 GCF_958299795.1 Porites lutea | reverse complement strand
CAATAAACAAAAACTTTAAAATCGATTAAATTCGAATTTCGCGCGATCTAGACCTGCTACTGAAAATCCGACACCAGGAACTTGAAGTGTGGTGTTTGGAAAATAACCTCCGTGAGAGGGAGGTTATTTGCTAAAGACAACACTGTGTCAATGTGTCAACGATTTTTCAAATGCATTCGTTGCCGCCTGGTTAGCTCAGTTGGGATAGCGTCGGTCTGCTGAGCGGCAGGTCGCGGGTTCAAGCCCCGGCCAGACCAACACTCAGGGCCTTTAAATAACTGAGAAGAAAGTGCTGCCTTTGTAATGACATCTGCAAATGGTTAGACTTTCTAGTCTTTTCGGATAAGGACAAAAAACCGTAGGTCCCGGGGGTCTCACAGCACTTTCACTGATTTGCCCTTGTGGGAAGTAAAAGAACCCATACCACTGTTCGAAAAGAGTAGGGGACGTAGAGCCCGGTGGTCTGGCTAACCTTTACGGGTTGTGGGATTGAGTAGGGATGGCACCTTGCATGGGACCTATGAGTCACGTTCGTGCCTATTCCCTGTAGGTAGGCCTGTGTCCAGAAAAGCTGGTAGAAAAAAAGCGCCCCCAAGTGTTTCTGCCCTTGGACTGTTACATTTAATGGACGTTTCCTTGAAAGCTTCTCTGATACTTTCTTCCCTAGCTTTTTTTGAAATTATCCAACATTTCTTGTCGTTCGGAAAATACTCAAAATCTGGACCAAGTGTGCTAAGAACATCCCACCGCTTCTTAATTTCTGCTGTAGAGCCAGCTCCACTTGCATCATCTGCAAACCAGCATTGCTTCACACTGACCGAAGATGATTGTAGACTTGTAATTAAGGGCTGAATGCTTGAAGCGTATAGACTGTCTGTAGGTACGTATATATTGATAGCGTAGACTGCGATCACAGGGCATAAAACGTGGATATTATGTAATGCAGTTGCTCTGTTAAGTTCTTTCAAAGCATTAGAAGCATCAATGAGAAGTACACCATCAGTGGCATCTGCTTCAAATATAGCATGCACAGCGTGTATTGCAGCCTCGCTTCCAGCCCTTAGTCTAGCACACAGCTGGAGTGAGCCGCTTTCTTCGAACACATCCTTTTTTGGCGACCATCATTACACCACGACTTTCCTCAAACCCTCCTAATTACCTCTCCCACTCCTATTGGTCTGACAGCACCTTCGCCTTTATCCAGTGGAATTAGACGGCTGGCTACCACAGGCTCTGAGATTGTAGGATCAATTTTTTGCGAACATAGAGTCCTTGTCATGGTGGCTATTGCCCCACATAGCCTCGAATATGTCTGTTTAAAGGACTCACAGGCGAGGATTCTTCTGAAACCATTTGCGTCAGAGGGGCCTCCTGCACCCTTTGTTCTCAAAGCAGCAGTTGCCTAACCAACTCACCGTTAATCTCCGTGTACACTGATTCTAGAAACCTATCGTCGATCGGCCCAAAGAGTAATCAACCCAATTTTGCTGGTTGTGGAGTGGGATGTTTCTATTTGAGCTGCGTCATGACTTCGCGATTGTCTGTTAGCGCTAACGCAGCGATGAATTGATTTGGCCTTCAAGCACGAACTTAGCAAATACCTTACATCTATCGGCTGATCCCGACGCCATAATTTTCCGAAACGACCTTGAATGATTCGACCTTCGCCTATAACTTATTAATTGCACCTTGTCTCCAAAGAATATGGCGCTTGGACAAGACTTTTTGGTGATTTAATAGTGTTGTACTTTGGAAGGCATCCCGGTCTGTTTACATATATAGTCCTCACCTTGCTCTACCTCAGTGCTTGCTCATCGTCTCCTGGGATTCGAGGAGTAGTGGTTGTATGCAAATCTTGTCTTGAGTTTGTTAGCAGATTAAATACGTCTGTGTTTATAGGTAAAGTTGTAAAACCCTCCATTTTTTTGTTTGCTCAACTCTTCAAAATATCTCCGAAAAAGACAAGAAATCACTCAATGCATAATTTTCATGATTTTATTCTCCTTTGTCTGTGATGAATGATGATGAGTTGAAAGAAAATAAAAGACATTCTCAATTACAGAAAACTTTGAACCACGATATATAAATCTTTCCCGGTTTTTTGTTATTTTTTGTTGAGCTTACCCTCGTAAAGCCGTAAAACTGTGTTATACTTACTGACTAACTGTTCCGTGGATTGTAAATATTACATATCCTTTCTCTGTAATAAAAACGTCTATGAGTTTCACTCTGGAATCCTTGTTAGAATACTGAAAAACTGTTCCTTGTTCTTTGGTCTTTAGCCACGCACAGACGGTAAAAAGTATCATTTCGTCGATAGGAAATGTGTAATTAGCGAAGTTGCTTGAACGCCTCTGGAATTCAAGCATGAAGTCATTTTCTGTTATCAAGAAAAAAAAAACGGTTTACTTTCCAGAACTAGAAGTCCATCAAATTGATAAAGGGTAACTGATATTTTTGACTATTTAATTTCATAACTGTTTTAGTCATAACCGTGAAACTATTTTTAGTATATACACACTCCTGGTTATCATTGTTTTAAGCAATCTGATTCGTTCACTATAGTCCTATCTCCAACTATTCAGCATAGCGTTGACCAAATTTAGAAGATGCGAGCAACATACACCATCGATTCGATGGTAATTGCCCATAAAGCCTCGTTTTCATGCACGTATACTATCGAACATCCTCGTTTCCAGGGCAGGCTACCTGTTTATTCACGAGTGAACAACATAAAATGGCGTTCATGGCTACTCGAAGACGAAATAGCCAATTTCTGACTAAAACTGAACGGAGGGAATGCAAAACTTACCAGGAAATTGAGTAATTTTAATATTCAGTGGGCAAAAACCTTGTACCAGAATAATATAACAATATCGCATTCTTTTTTACACTTTTCAAGGACTATAGATGTAATTACTTATCTGTAACTATAACACAAAAGACAATTTCTGATGGGGGCCCGAGAAAATAAATGTCAAAGTTCACAAGAATTGTGAAAACACAGGTAAAATTCTGAAAATTTCATGTGTAAGATGTCTTTCTGCGAACGTCAACATTTATTTTTTTCGGGCTCCTTTGAGAAATTTCCTTCGGTGTTATTACCGATAACTTATTACATCTATAGCCCTTGAAAAATGTAAAAAAGGATACAATACACTTTAAAATTATTCTGGTACAAGGTTTTTGTCCACTGAAAATTAAAATTACTCAATTTCCTGATGGATTCCGTCTTAACTATTTTTGAAGAGTATCTACAGGAAGAAACATCTGCATCGTTTTATCCTGAAACCGAGAGAAATAGGCCAAAGTTTTGAAGAATGTCCACCAGGAGGTAAGCCGGGCTGGTAAGCCGCTTATTATTTTAAACGAATAATAAAGCAATTCTTGAAATCACCTCCTAAAAAGTGGATAATGCGTGAGCTCGGTGTTTTGCCAGTTTTCTAGGGTAAAAACTTAAGAAAATTCCACAAAATCCTAGGGATAATGTTTTTGAAGGTATACAAAAGGACTCAAATGTATTCAAGGCAGCGCTTTCAGATTTACTTTTAGCAGATTTGGTCGCTCGATGAAATGTTTAAAAATGCAACAGAGAAGATACCGTTCTGTGAAATCAATATTTCCTACCAAGGCGAAGTTTTTCTATAGTTCGAATTTAAATGAACCTCTTTGTACTGACTCGGTTTGATGGAGAAAAACAAAGGTCTAGGAAACAATTAAGCTTTTGACAATTTTTTTCAGACTCTTTTTAAACCAATACGTTATTTTTTGGGAAACGATTGAAACCACGATTTGCCAACTCCTGCTCATGTTACTGTTTACCGCTACGATGCGCATTTTCCAGACATGATTTGATCGGTGAATCATATCACACTTGAATGGTTTCCTTCCTGATTCTGTTAAGATCACTTCGCATCTACACGTATATATAGCCTGCGTAGCAGGCGTTCGAAGGGGAAGAGAAAGGGGAATTTTGGGCGCGAGAAAAAAGCGAGGGGCGCACGAGGAGAGAGGAAGGGTAACGCCTGCAAGGAGGCCATTGTCTTTCACGTTATAAACATCCACCAGCCAAATGTTAAAATCCTGATTGGTCTCCAAAACATGTCAATCACAGCATAAATACATTACTCCGATTGGTTGAAATCAACATCAGGCTTGTGAGTAACTTAATCGATCTTTCGGTAATCATTTAAAAATATGTTGATAGTGAAGCGTGACGAGATTTCTGTTCGGAATTCATCGTTAGAATTAGAAACTGAAGGTATCAATTTCAGTTTAAAAGGAAAATAGAAGAAAGCAGTTAAAGAACTCGGGCTCCTTTGAGAAATTCAAAGGAACCATATGAAGGAAAAGACCCGTCAGCTACATGAGTTTTTCTGACTGGCTCTGGGCAGTCTCATCTCCCAACGGCTTGTTTTACTCACTAGAAAAAAAGAAAGGAAAAATCGTGCTTCCTGTCTGCTTGTTATCCGGTGTTTGACCTCAAACTCCTGCCGCGCTAGCTACGCCTTATCAACGACCAGATTGTTGAACATTAGCAGTGCCGAGGTGCGTCAAAGTGACCTCAACAAATTAGTAGTCTGGTCAGAGAATTGGCAGATGGCTTTCAATGCCGGCAAGTGTTTTCTGCTTAGAGGCACTCGCTCCAGAGATAATGTGGTTAACTACACCTATACTATGATGGGACAGCCCATAACATCAGTCACACGGCGGCACAAGTATCTGGGTGTAGAATTAGATAGCAAATTAACATGGAATGAACATATTTCTGCTATTACAGGGAAACCGAACTCTTCCCTCTGCTTCTTGAGAAGAAATCTATATAACTGCCCCGAACAGATAAAGACGCAGGCGTATTATTCTTTAGTTAGACCCAACTTGGAGTATGCATGCTCGGTGTGGGACCCACATACACAAAAGAACATTCAATCAATTGAGAAAGTCCAGCCCAGAGCGGCTCGTTTTGTTAAGAAGTGCAATCAGCGCACACCGGGTACCATCACAAGTTTACTAGAGGAGCTAAAATGGCTATCTTTGGAACAGAGAAGGAAACAAACAAAATTAACAAACTTGTATAATATCGTAAATGGCAGTCAGAAGGAACGCCAAACAAGAAATTACCACCCACTTAAATTTATTAATGCTGGTTGCAGGACTAATATATATAAATATAGTTTTTTCCCAGATCCGTTAAAGAATGGAACGAACTTCCCGAAACAATTATTGAAGCAGCCAACACAGAGGCCTTCAAGCTTTCCTTGAAGGCCCAGGCCAGGCCCAATTGAGCATTTGAACACTTTTTATTTTTTTATCACCAGCAAAATTCACTGCACTGTTTTTTAGCGCACATAGCATAAGCACAGCACATGTCTGCTGAAGATGGGCTGTACTGCCCTTTGCAGATCAGACATTAAGATTTATATCTATGATCCTTAGCGATTTTTGGTTTGAGGACTTCTTCTTGCTGGTAATAGATGTTATAAAGCCGCTAGGAGCTTACTTTAATTATAATCGATTGCAGTGTTCTGCAGATCTTCGAAGTTCAGCTCTTCTTTCCTAGCTACAAGCGTTGTTTTGTATGTTCTGACACTAGATCCAATTCGAGAGCCATCAAAGTGTTTTTAATATTTCTCAGACAAACATTGCATACAAGTTGCGAAGTCCAGCCTGATTCCTTCAGCAACGACTTGAAAAGATTTATGCTGGATTTTATATAACAAGCCACGCATCGCTGCAACTTTCTTCCTTTAATGGACGACCGCATGTGAACTTTTTTATAGGCCCTTCTCTTCAGATTTCTTGTTTCAGTAAAACAAAAGAAAAACATTGCGAGAAATGTGACTTAAAATAAGTGCATCGTGGCCAGACATAATTGACAGCCAGTCCATTCACAGCTGCGCTATTTTTGCATACATAATTTAGGCGGAATTGGCGAAAACAATGGCCTCCTTGCAGGCTCTTCCCTCTTTCCCTCCTCACGCGTCCCTCGCGTTTCCCTCGCGCCCAAAATCCCCTTTCTTTTACCGTTCGAATGCCTGCCACGCAGGCTAATGTATGATACTAAATCAGTTTGTTCTTTTCAATCTCGGTGAAAAGTGGCGTTGTAGGAATATTCAACTCGATTTCAAAGAATCATTATTTTTTTTAAGTTTTATTTTGTAAAAAGAGGCAATGAATGCAGAAGCACTATATAGGTCTATATTGCGCTGTTTTACAGTAATGAGGTAGTGTGCTACAGTTGTCAATCTTAAAGTTAAAAGAAAGAAACGTTCAGGTTTTTTGCTGGGATTTTGCTAGTAAAGCTTATATGAAAAAAACAAATTCAACTGAAAAGTGAAAGAATTCAATAAAAAAAATCCGGCTGAGAACCGTCACCTGTGTAACTTTTAGATAAATGGGTCGGGCAGGTTTTCCGAGTTTGTTTGTCGGTTCGTTTTTTTCGGTAGTTAGGTGTCTGTGATTGGTTTACACTGCTTGTAAGCTAGGCATTTGTAACTAAGTCTTTATCATTAATAATAATAATAATGATGATGATGATGATGATTATTTTTACTATTGTGGTATTATTGTTGTTATTATTAAGGACTGGGAAATACATCATTGAACGACTTTTCTATTGTTAGCTTAGCCGTTTCGAACCTACCTTATTGTAGGTGAGATGTTTTACTAAAGAGAAAGAAGGTTAAGAAACATCTTCTCAGATCGAGCCAACATAGTTGTGATGTATAGAAAATGAAATGGGACGGCTCTCTCTTGACCCTCCCACCTTCGCCAATATATCTTCTTTCACACGACCCAGTCTGCTTACCATTATTATTCGACAGATCCGGTTGGATCCTAACAGATCCTGCACCTAATACATTAATACCTTTATTAGTCGACTGCAGTTCCTCTTGGACTTCCACCACACTTAAACCTACTGGAATGGCCTTTCTTAGCTCTTCCCAAGAAACGGCGTTTCCTCTTGCCCTTCCATGTCCTCGAAAAATAGAGACTACGGAATGTTTGTGCAAAATTGTATTCCAAACATTCACCCGCCCTATCCTGCCACGTATTTCTCTTCCGTCGAAGACTTTTCCAAGAACCAGTCGACTTCCTTTGCAAAGAAAAGAAACAGTTATAACTCTGCGTTAGCCTACGAGACAGGCCCTTTAGCTGAAGGTGCGAGAAGAGGACAAATGCACGGATTCTATCCTCATAAAGTCATCTTTTTCCTTCACTCGACAAGCTCCTCTAAATTCCTTTTTTCTATCTAGATGGTGGCCTTACCTTCGAATCTGAAGTTAAATAATTATTAATATGTTGAACCCAGATAACTAACCTTTCGGAATTCCACTATTCTTTGTAAGGTTTGCAGTCCTTATCAACCGTCCATTTACCATGAAATCCAGTTCACCATTTTCACGGTCGGAAAGGACGCAGACAAATAGGAATTTTTTACCCGCAGACACAGGAATATGAACGCTGAGGCAAAAATGTACCCAAAATTAAAAAAGTTAGGTAACAAGATGTACTCATTATCTTCTCTTTGCTTCCCTCTTGCATTATTTTTTTCTGTTCAATAATTTTTTTTTAGGAGCAGGAGTAATACCATAGACGGCCATTTGTGGAAAATTGATCAGTGGTATGAAGAATAAGAATTTGGGAGTTTGGGTCGAATGCGGAAGACGTATCCTTCTCTTCTCCGAGAGGAAAGGTAATTAGGAGCGCTTTCTATTCAACAAAAATATCGGTTTGAAATTTCGGAAATCTCACGCGCCCAATGGAACGGTACATTCCGGTTGCACAGACCCGATCCAAGTCACCGCGCGTTTGGTTATTGTTCTTGTAAGCAGGATTCAAAAGAGCGGTACTGAGAACAACAATTTTGTCAAATGGAAAGGGACATTTCGGTCCGACCGACCGAAATAACCAGACCGGTCACGAAAAGGGGACCACCTTCAAAACTAGCCTCCCCGCAGACGTCCTTTGCCTTTGGGGTTCGTTTGTCACGCATTCATTTCTCCCCCACGGACGTCTGCTAAACACAGCCGACATTTACGTTCACCAATCACAGGCCGTTTACGGATTTTTGTAAAACGTAACCCGAGCCGCTTCTTAAGATTCGCACGATCAGTGAGGCTTTTGATCGAGTGTGCGAGAAATTTGTGATTAATACAGAGTTAAACAAGTATCAGAGAGAAGCTATCCTGCAAATTTTATAGCGAAGACCGATGAGTTCAAAAATTTGCCGACGGGATTTGGCAAATCCCTTATCTATCAAGCTTTGCTGCATGTTTGCGACACAGTGCGTGGAACTACTGGACATTATTGTTGTTGTTGTTTCTCCCCTGGTAAATCTTGAAAGATCAATCTACAAAGCTGGAAAATATTGGTATTCCTGCTGTAACGCTCAGTGATATTAGCAAAGAGAATAAGAGGGTTTTCGAGAGAGGGACTTTCTCTGTTGTTTACGAAAGCCCAGAAGCGGTGGAGGAAATGTTAGCGAGTGACTTGTACAGTTAGTATGTGGTCCTTGGTGGGCGACTTTCCCGAGCATGATATTTCGTCGAGAAATAAAATACAATGAACAATGAAAAGTTCAATGATTTATTGATTATAAGCATTCTTTCTTTCTTTGAAGGAGCGAGATTAAAGTTTGTTGACAGGTAGGTTAATTTGTCGTTCTAGCTTGAAGTTTGGACTTTGGCGGCACCGTCGTCATGTTTACTTAGCTTGTGAATAAATAAAACGCAACGGGAGGACGTGCCTTTTTGCAGAACAAGTTTTCAGATAAACCTTTTTCTGCCGTTGGAAGCACATTGCTGTAGACTTCGAATTTTTTGTTTTACCGAACCTTGAAAAAATATAACCAAATTTTGCGTACTGGTCCTTGGTCCGCGACCCATGACCTTGGTGGAATTACATTTCGCAAAAAAGGAACGGCCTTTGTTTTCGAAGAATGCTTTGAATATCTTCCCTGTACACGTTTATAAGTTGTCTTTTCTTAATACTTCGAATATATACAGAGTTAATAGTAATTATTGTTTTCGACCGCGCTGAAAACCGCTCTGCGCTCGTGTGGGAGACTGTTGTCTGAAGTCTTTCAAAGAAATGCAGAATATTATTAAGTCACAACTTCCGAAAAAAATATACAGCTGACTGCACCTTTATTGCATTGTTTCTGTGATTTTTTCAAAACGTTTGAGTCGTCTCAGGTAGAAGATAGCGGTGCAAATAAGTAATTCATTTGAGAATACAAAGACATGACTTATATCACAGCGCGCGATTGGCGGATCGTGACACAATAACTAACCGCTTATTGGCTTATTCAAACAATCCAGAACGTAAATGTCGGCTGTGTTTAGCAGACGTCCGTAGGGGAGAAATGAATGCGTTGCCTCACATTTCTGCCTGCAAAGGTGGCCACCCCGCAGACGTCCTTTGGGGTTCGTTTGTCAGGCTACTTCAAAACTGGTCCCGGATATTCCGGTCGGACCAAACCGAAATGGTCCGTTCCATTTGATGTACCAACCGAAATTTCCGGAGTTGGGTTGAATAGAAAGCGCCCTAGTTAAATCAAAACAGTGGTTCGCCGGGGGCTGTTTAAAGCTAGAAAACCAAGCTCACTGAGGGCTTGACCAAATGAATGACTGATTTTCCTTCCTGGATAAGGGGTTTCAAGAGAAGGAAATGAAAAATATGGGTTATTGACCAAGCGTGAGGTCAATATGGCTTTCAAAATTTTGTTTTAATGGATTTATTTAGACTAAATACTATTTACCTAACTACCTTACCTAACCCATGATTCGTCAAAATCACGAATCTTTGGTACCCCTAGCCTGGACCAACGAAGGTGGAAGAGATAATCTGTGTCGTTTTGGAGAAAGGACAGCACGTGACCAGATGTAAAACGCCAAGGATCCATCCACAGACATACTGTAAACTTCCGTAGTGCATGTGCCAGAGTATATGAAATATTATATTCGTGTGATGTTGCAGTTGTGAATGAGATAAACACGCTCGATGATTCATCTGAGGGACCTGGGTACGAGGAGACGGTGGCTTAGCCTTTGTGTTTGACAAACAACAATATAACAATATAAAACATCACCAGAGGAACATTTCGATCCTTTCATTACCGCTTTCATTACCGATGATTTTTTTTGAATATAATAAACACTCACTCGAAAAAGTGCAAAACTCATTTAAGATTCGGGATGATCTTGCCCAGATGTGGAGATAAATACGGTGAACAGACTCATCTGATCGACCCGGGGGTAAATACGTTCGTTTCAAGATAACATGCGTACAATAGGTTAGGATTGTACGGAACTTCCTGAACAGGAAGGTTCTACTTTATACATTTCCAAATTATCAGAAAGATTTATTCCTATTTGTAGGCCCTCATTTTACTAAGATACATTAGTCTTGAGTGATTCCCTCACCCTTTCCTTAGCCTGTTACAGGCTCCGAGATGGTCTGATGGTCAGTGGAATTGAGAAAGCACGAGCAGGAAAATAAAACGAAAGGAAATTTCCCCGATCACGCGCTCATATTTTCAGGTACCTTTCAATTACGCGTCATCCTTACCATCTTAGAGCCTGGAATAGGCTACCCCCCCGATCCCTCAGTTTTTATTTCAAACTTGGCCTTGTGGATCTAGTATCGTTTGTTTGAATTTGCTGAGTGTACTAAAATTTGTCAGGATGAAGTTTTTGAGCGCCAAGTCACTTGGCAACACGGTGTTGCGCCCTTAAAAACGTCTGAGAGGCCTTTTTATCATTTCCTTTCCAGGACCCGGCGTTTAAAAACGTCAGGTGCTACTCTCGCGTCCATAGCCCCATCAAATCATGTTATGGTCAGTGCAACCCAATATAATTTCTGATAACTTTTACATAAACATGTTAAGTTTCCAAAATGAAACATATTCATGTAAAAACAGTGAGAACGGCTTTTAGTAAATTCAATAACCATCCCACACTCTGGTATAAACTTGATTTGAAGAGAGCTTGCGGCGAAAGGTTTTGTAAAGATTAAAAGCGAAGAGAGTAAAACTTGGAAAGTCTCTCGACTCTAACCTGAATACAAAGAAACTATGAGTGGAATGACAGCAAGAAGTGTTGAACACTTACAAGAATAGTTATCTGGTCTGATTGTTGCTACTTCACCGCGAGCTCCAGTCTGAAGGAGACGCCAATCAATCAGGTCTCCAAACTCTGTAGAGCCGCAACTGCTTTTCAAATCATTGATGTTTCTCCACTGACTCCAAATGTTGAAATGTGAAATGGTTCCTGTAAAAAACAACAAAGAAAATGTTAGGATAAGGCTTGATGAGGACGCGAGCTGGGAGACTTTAAGTTGCTCACACTGAGCGTGCCTTTTAAACTTTCCTGAGAATTTACTCATCATTTTTGACGTTTTTATCGAAATCTCATTAGGTTGCCTTCATTGTCATGAATCCTCTTGAAATGCTCTTGAAATCCTCTTGAAATACCCCTTTTTTCATAAAGTATAATTCTGTCTCCAGTTATTCAAAAGTTGGAAATGCTTTCCACTGGATAAATTCGCATCCAATAAAATTAATAGCGTATTTGGTTTCTCTTCCTGACTTATCCTGACCACTAGATAGCGCTTTTAATCCAGTTTTCGCCTGCTGGTTTTGAATTTTCTAAGAAATTGATGTAGTTAAGACGTGCAAAACCCTCTCTTTCAAGCTAAAGCCCCATTCATACCAAAGCTTAAACTTGTTTAAAAGCCGTTTAGTTAGTTAAACACTGTTCATTTAATTTGTTTTTACTAAAAATTTAGTGCAATTCTGAAACATGATAATGCTCATTTCAATTTTGTCTTGCCGGAGTCATGAAGCCTTTGTTCTAGTTTTTTGTGACTGGTTTCCTTTCTTTTAAAACCTAGGCTTTTTTTAGGGTGAGTTGGGAATAAGTTTTTCATTTACCCTTGATAAAAAACAGAGGGTTCCACAAACCAAGCGCATTGGATATTTCAACATAATTACATGTATATGTATAGTTACAAAACGCAGATACTCTTTACGTTAAAAAGTCTCCTTGCTCACTGGTGAAACACAAGTCTTCTCTCCTTATTTTATTCATTAAAATCCCCTTGCTATTGTGTCTAATGCAAACTTTTTAAGTAACGGACCTTCAAACGACGACAAGCGATGGAATACTTGACCAGAAGACAAAATTCTCTGTCCCAGCACAAGTCGGCCTCCAGAAGAAATATTTCTTGAAACATTTACCACTTCATTACCCGAAATCCCACTCTCGCCGTCCAGAAAAAGTTCCTGTCGTCCACTTGAGGCTTGTACTGCCAAACATAAGTGATGCCATTTGCCGTCATTCAGAGGCGTAATGTAAAACGTGCTGCTTAACGGTGAAAAGATGTTAAGAGTTTTGACAGCACAATCCCGAAGAAAGACAAACGAATAGAAGAAATTAAAATACTGGTTACTAATTAATCAAATAGATGCATAAGTGAAATAATAAAGTGATGGAAGAAAAAAATACAAGTACGCTTTTATCTAACTGAGGTTTTACTGAAAAGATTGCGAAACTTGCACATGCAATATTGTTTTAATAGAATGTTTCGAGCAGGGTTTCTATGTATTTTATAGACGTAGTTCATCCATGGAAGAGCCTTTTGGACCACCCTGTTGAAATAACGTTTAATTAACTTTATTTCTTTACCTTTGTTTTTCCTTGTTTCCCATAACACACTCTCCATTGTTACCGCACTGTAAGTACAATGCTGTCTCATATGAAAATAAAGTCTGCACACTTTCAGCTGTAGTTTTAACCCATAAGCATGCCGTGAATGTTTCCATTGTTTTTATGTTGGCATTTAATACGACATAATTTGAAATATTCTTAGTTGGAAGATGAAGACTGTAGTTATGAGCGTTATCTGCAAAAATGAACGGAGCAAAGAATAAGCAAGAATTCTCTTACTTTATAACACCGCGTCTTGGTAACAATATTAGTAACATCAAAACAGAAACTAAACCTTAATTAAACTATGTGTACATAAAAGTGCATCAACGCTTACTTATGTTCTCCCAAAAATGACAAAGGAAGTGGCAGGGTTTTTTTTTACTATAGAGGGCCAGACTTCTCGTCCTTCCAAGTCGGTCATTTCCAAAAGTGAGACATTTGCATATAATAAAATTACTAATGGAGGGGAAAAAAATTGCTGCTTTTGCGCAAATGCTGAAGGAACGGATTCATAGCACAGAAAGTACAAAAAAGCAAAAAAGAAGTAAAATTGTCTTTTTGCATAAGAGGAGTTATGATAAAGTTTCCATTGCATAATTAAGAAACTATGAATACTCAACCTGTCCAGAGTTCACAGTGGTCGCCGTATGTTCCTTCTACAGTGCAATCGCAAAGGTAATTTGAATCCGCTGAACAACTTTGCCTACAGCGGGCGAGATTCTTACAAGGAGAAAGCCGACATCCCTGCAGAAAGAGCCATCAAGCTTGGTCAGAATCGCATAAGGGTTTTCCTGTACTTTGTTCTTAAAACCTTCAACTTTCAGTACTAAAACATTCAGTTTACAGTACAGTACACTAACTGTAATTTTATTTTTCAATCGTTGAATCTCGGTGAATCAAGGCACAGATTTAACAGTCTTGAATAAAATAGCTTGTGCCCGGGTTTCGACCTGTGCAGGAGAGCGAAATTTTATACGGATAAGCCACGAACCTAAAATCTTGGACAAAATAAATGGAAAACCTAGACCCCCCCTCCCCCCAAATCAAGGATGGGAAAATGGCGCGTTTTTGCCCTTCGCTCGCCTTCAGCCTTGATTTGGGGAGGATGGGGGTTTGCTGTTCCATTTTATTTTGTCCAAGATTGTAGCTTTAAAATTACCAAAGCTTTAAATGTTTTTTTTTTCCAGAAAAAAAAAAAGAAAAAAACGTTTAAGATACCTTACTATACTGGTAAAATTGTAAAAAAGATTGTCTATGTAAGAACATGCGAGGCTTAGATTCTTTAACTTGTGAGTTTTTACTGTGGCTGCTCCATACCCCTTTACAGTAAGTGTATTATTTACCACTAAATTGGCTTGATAATAGACGAGTCCTTCGGCCTCTCCATAGTCTGATGGAAGCGAAGAATCTTTAGTGGCGTTATTAAGCTGACAGTTGTTTTCAATATTTTTGGAATTATTAAAGTTATACGATAAACAATCTTCCACAGCAGCACATTCCATAGCACAGTCCATGGGAGAGGCCGCTGTACGGATGGCAATTACATGATTTGATATTGCAAACCCTGCAAGCATAAAATATTCCACAGTGATTAAACTATAAAGTGGACTGGGAAAACTTGGACAAGGATATAAAATGAATATTTTTTACTTTCTCTGAGAAAATGATTAAATTTGTACGATACACAATATCCCCGCACAGCACCCCGTGATTCCATTCGCTACTTTGGAAACGAAAAGGAAACTGGAGCCGAAATGTGTCCCGCACTTCTGTCTGCGATCGTTACTGAAGTCGCGCCGGTCAGCCGAGCTATTGGCCAATTTTCTCTTTTCTCTTTTTTTTTTCTGGTAACAGTCAAAATTCTTTGGGAAAGTTAACTCGACCCAGTTTACCTCGTGTCTAAAGTGGCGAATAGCAAAGACAATGAAAGTGGCAATCTCAAGATTTGATAATGCTAAACCTGTCTTCGTTATGCTCATTCAGTTGTTAACTCATTCACTCGTTTATGTGTGGCAAAGAGCCAATACTCATAAGTATTCTAAGGATTGTCCTGAAAATACTAAATAATTAATGGTATGGTATCACAAGTTACCAAGTAATCAAAAGTAAGAACTCAGTCTAGATCGATTATGTCGACTCCAGTATTCAAACGGTTCTCGGTTCTCGGTTTTTGTTTTTTTTTTGAAGCTCAAGATTAAGTGATCCACGTGATGAAAACCAGCTTCGAGGGAGCTGAATCTACATCTCGGTCTTCAAAGCAGTTTCTATCAGCTACAGTTTCAGTACGGCCTGAAAATTAATAAATTCAGATGTTTCAGCGTAAGACAAGACGGGTGGGAATTTTCAGCCTTGACCCGAGCATGCAAACCAACTGTTGTTTGATTGTAAAACAAGATGGCAGCTGCGAAAAATGGTTAATGATATCAAGACGATAAATCCATAAAAATAACGAAAATGTACCATGTTTTCAGCAACCTGTAAGTTCTGTATTCAGGCCGAGATTTCAGTTTGGGCTGACTAAAAATCGCTATACAAAACAGTCCTCGAAGTACTGAGGAAAAAAAGTTAAGGACTCAACGCTCGAGTTACAATTGAAAAGACTGAAAAGCACCGCCGGCACTTATGGTCCCTTAGTAACTGCTGAAAAGCAATTCCATTAATTTTATATTTTATGAAGACCTCACTTGTTGGTGGTTCGGTGATAATTGAAACTTGGCCAGTTATCGCGGGTTAAAGATATTCCGAATATAACCGCTCTATAAAAGGATTTGATCTTTACAGTTACCTTTGCTGATACTTTGTCCATGAACAGGACTTTAAATAGACCTTTCCCGCATTCCTGTTAACAAAGGCACCAACTCGAGGCTCGGGTTGTCAAAATACAGTTATTTGTAGGAAATTGTCCACCCGAGCGGGAAAGGTCTATATTGAAGCCAAAAAGTTAAGTAAACATTCAAATGCTTATAGATTATGACTTCTTTTTTTGAGCTATATCTTAAAATCACTATTTTTTCAGAAACGTCGACCTTGACCTGTTAGTTCATTAGCACTCGAATTCATTATCGGTTATCAAAGAGGTTTTTTATGGAAAAAAGATAACTTAGAAGCGTTGCAGCTATTATTTGACTGATTGTAATAAACAATATCCTGCAGCTGGAGGAAAAACACTCACACAATCAAAGCCACAAATCACCGCGGGTTTTATTCAAAGTTTAATCGCTTTCAAATTTACGACAGATAATAAACCGCACAACGAGAGAACAATTTTCAAGTGTTCATCAATTCAATTGGTCTCAATTTCAGATTTCTAATGGCATGGTTTCAAAAGGAAGAGCCCCACATTAAACCTCACTAAAACTAATAAGGAGCAAGGAAACGAAAAAGGCAGCTGAATTTTTGGCCTTGAATTTTCTTTTGGGACAAAGTAATTGAAGCCCATACCGGATTATATTTAAAAAACAACAATAACAACAACAAATATACAGCAGGAAGTAAAGCCATTCAATAACCTCGCAGTTTTTAGTTTATTACGTCTGGGAGTGACTAGGCTGTGTGTTGCCTCATAAGCATTCTATTCAAGAAAAGCGTAGCGTAACTCAACGTTTGGCGTTGAGGAAAAAGTGTACCTTATCGTTCACGCCACACGACACTATTCCATACGTAAACCCTACCACACCGGCCAAACTGTTTTTATAGTATTCATCAATAAAAACTCCGCCAACGGAAAAAGGAAAGTACCTTTCACAATAATGTAGACAGTACTGCCACTTTCAAACTTTAGTTATTTTTCGCCAGTACAGGAGTAAGAGTACAGTGTGCTCAACCGACGAATCAGTCACACCTTCATGTTCGGGCATTGCCATTTCCTTACCTTCCTTGACGACCTCAAATCGTTTTGTATTCACACAAACACTGCGTTGAGCTTCAATGCCAAAGGAGAAGCAGAATAAAACAGAACTGAGTACCAAAGAACACATCTTATGCAATGAATAAAAGCTCCCTGGTTATGAGGAAAGACAGCACAAAGAAGTGAATGGTATTGAGAAGTAATTTGTCATTTTTGTTTTAGATCCGAAATGATTCTTGTACTTAAGGACTTTTTTCAGCAATTAATAGGTAATAAAGGTGAGAAAACCTGCGCCATAAATGAAATAATTCTTTTCTCTTTAAACTTAGGTAATGTTGAATAACAGAAATATTGAAATTTGGAACCTGATTTTCGATTGTCCTTTTGGGATAAAGATACTACTAATACTACGCAATAAAGTTGTTCCATCGAGTAAAAAATAAGCAGGTGGTTGGAAACAAAGTTCGATATAGATCTGTGTGAGAGGACTATCTGTAAATCGAGTGACTTTTCTAATGTCGGTTTTCAGAGGCGGGTCTCCTCCAATTGTGAATTAGTTCGTCTTTAACTGATTTCAAAGATTTTTGTTTCTCGTTGTCAATTTTAACTCAGTGGTTAAACTTTTACTAGTAATATGACAAGGAAAAAATCTCTTTCGAGACCATTGGAGAATGAAAAATGGCGGAATTTCCCGTGAAAAAAACTGTTCAGCAATACCTTAAATAACGACGTGTTTGTTTCAGGAAAACACAAGGTAATATTTAAGAGTTTAATCAGGTACTACTTAATACATGTCAGCAAAACAACAAACACAAAGTTAGCCAAAGTTTCATTTTGAACAGACTGATTTCATCAATAAAGCCAATTTACATGAAAGCTGAGATCACTGGAGAAGGTGATAAATCTTTCGTCAGGCTGGCAGTGCTTGGTGAACCCATTCTCGATCGTGGGGCCCTCTCGTTTTCCAATATGGCAGCCATATTGGAAACCTGGGGAAAGGGACAACACCCTTTCCACCCCTACAAGAGCAACACTCGTCACAGGGACAACACCCAAAACGCAATCAAATTATTTATTTCCACAATAGATTTAATGTTCAAGAAATGACTAGAAACTAATCAATATGCTTAAAATGAAATGAAAAATGACTTGGGAAGGGGAAATATTGTCCACAACGAACAGCTTTTTAATGTTGGCATATCAGGTTATGGTCACAGGCTCAAGACCATATATTACTTAAAAATCGTTTACAAATTAAAGAACTAACCCTAGCCCTTTTTGAGGGGCTTATATTTTGGAGGGGCTTATATTCGGAGGGGCTTATCTACGGAGGGAAATTTGCGTTTCAAAATCGATTGAGCTAGCCTTATAGTTGGAAGGAAGTTTACCGTTTTTGCTTTGTTCTACTTTGTATTTGAGGGCAATTTCCAAGTACAAGCCCCCGGGGGGGCTTATATTTGGAGGGGCGATTTAACGGAGGGTTTTTTGCGTTACGAGTTTGGGGGGCTTACATTTGGAGGGGCTTATACATGGAGGGGCTTATTTTCGGAATTTTATGGTATATTACGTTATATTTACGCATTGCGTGGACCTCTGCATTCAAACAGTTTTTCCTATTAGCGACAAAGCTTCCTGCCAATCTTGCAGCTGCTGAAGGCGTTGTCTACTCGCGTGATACACGTTGCAGTAGTCTTAAGACGTCTATCTTCTCAATATTTTAGCTGATTAGATCTTTTTTTCTAGAGATCAAACGATAGCAACCATCTCGTAGGATCTTCGTCCACGGCTTCTGCAGTTTACTTCTTAAACCGGATGTGGAAGGTTGTCATAATATGTTCAATCAGTCAATTCAGTCTATTTTCTCTTATATTTTAACTAGTGATAAGTTAGAGCGTTTTTAAAGATTGTTGTTTACAATTATAAACGATTCTATTGAATTTGTTGCCCACTACGAAACTTGAAGAAATAAACTCCAGAAGCCGTAGACGATGATCCTGGTGGTTGTCAACGTTGGATCTCTAGAAAAAAAGATCTAAGGTCTACTTAAATTGTTCAGTCAGCTTCCGGTTTGAAGTGCATTGCACTTCCTGTTCTGTGTCACACAAACGTGACATTCCCGCTCGGTGCAGTATGCTGTTGCATATCTTTGATAGGCTTTTAAGAAATGGTAGGTGTATAAATAGGGTTTCTTAGTATCATAGTTAAGAAAGTTACAATTCCACGTTGACTTGCGTGAATTATTTTGAGTTCTAAAATGCTATGACGTTTCAATGGGCTTTCGATCGCGACAACTTAGGAAGAGTATAGATATTGCAAGACGCAAAATGTCATTAGTTAGCAAACGGTTCCCAACAAAATACGCAGAACAAGGCACATAGCTGCTTAAAAACAAATTGTCTCGGCAAATGGAAAAAGTTCCGTGCGAAAGAAACGCATAACTATCTAACTTATTAACTCGGAGAATCGTTGTTTTTTGCTCTTCGAATGTCGTGACAAAATGGCGTGTTTTGACCTCAAGTGTCGCTTTTATTTGGAGTTCAAAAATTTTCTCTGCTGGATTGCCCAAAAGTTTTTATTGCATTTATTAGAGGAAGACACCTTTCTCTTTCTATCGGTAGGTAAGTTATGGCTCAAAGCCGTACACCAAGTAGTGACTTTTGTGTCTGAAATTTGCCAATTTTATGTCTGCAAAAATCGGTAAAATAAGAAAAATTATTTGAAATCCCCAAAATATTAGATTTGCTGTCGAATAGGAAAATTTTACATTGAAACTATTGTTTAAGTTGTGTTCTTTCTATTAAGATTTTCAGAGACAGAGTTTGTCAGTCCTCTAATTTTTAAACGATTTTTAAGTAATATATGGTCTTGAGCCCGTGAAAACTAATCTGAGAGCCTCCGAACCGACCCGGTCGCCGTACGCGTAAAATATAATTCCAATCGAACTAAAAGTTTTTTTTTCTAGAAATAGTTTACCTAGACCTATATTCTAAAAAGTTTGGGGATTTTCGATTTTTTCGTTTGCACACCCCCCGGCGATATTTGCGAACGGCCGCTCTTAAAATTCAGGAACAAACATAAATAAAAGGACGCTAAATTCATATTTTGGAAAGTTTTATTGGAATTACCATACGTTTATCTTAACAAGCCATTCGGGTTTCACTTACCGCCTCGTGAAGTATTTAGCTAGTCCACGCAAATATTTCTGACTGATCAACTGTCAAGCATGCAAATTTCAAGTCCCAAAACCGTGAACGTTTAACGGTGTTTTCTCAGCAGCTACCACAAATGCCTTGGGTACCTGAAAATTCTTCAAAGGCTCCTTTTCTTCAGTTTTCTTTCCGAAGGAGCAAGAAACTTCGCGGTGAAGTAGATAAGAAGAAGCAAAAAAGTTCAAAAAGACATAACACAACAACTAAAACGTGAATATATGTAAATTATTC
>NC_133213.1:12594250-12611750 GCF_958299795.1 Porites lutea | reverse complement strand
CGTGCAATTTAACGCGGAATTCCCGAGTCAGGTAATGAATTTTCCGATAGAATAACAACGAGTCAGCACCGTTGTTAAGTCTATTAACGCAAGATACATGGGAAAATTTCTTTGACGAAGTAAGTTTTATATCATTGAATTTTTTTCTTTCATTGAATGTGAAGTTCTTTGTTCAACCAACCTATGCCAATTTCTCTTATTCCTTCCTAGTGGTGTGGCGAAACGAATGATTTACCAACTTGGAACCCGTCGGAAACCGTAAGTAATCTTTCATTTTTACTTGTTTAGACACTGTATAGAAATGCAAACGTTCCATTTTCGATTTTAAGTTTTTGAAATTAAAATTAAAAAATTAAAATTAAATTTGGCTCACCAAAAAGAGAACATCGTTAATTCCACCGTTTCAGTGTCAGAAGAATATAAAAGTTTCAGTTGGCTTGCTATTTATGGTTTCGAGGCATAAATTGTTTATTCTCGATCGATCTTTTCACTGATCAAATGTCGTCTTCTCTCAAAAGTGAATTCGTTTTTGTGGATGATTGCACCCATATCATCCTCGGAGACCCAGGGGCAGATAGTGGGGGCGAGAGAAAGTCTAAACGGACGGGAAAATATGGCACGAAGAATAGTAAAGAACGGCGAGAAGAGCCCCTGGGGACAATGTCTTACCAGACCAGTTCCAAACGGTCGCCGCCGTTCTGCCTTCTGATTGGGCAGAAAAACACAAAAGTTTTCTGCCACCACTAGCCACCGACACTGAGGTGAATAATTGTTTTAGTATAGACTAAAAAAGTGAGATAATTTGGCACAAAAATAATGATTTTTAAATCAAATACTGTTGCCAACGATTACAATTTTGCGCGTAATGACCGAACGGCCGCGCGCGTCGCCTTTTGTGGCCGACAAATAAAACTTTTGAAGGCATTTGTTTAGCTCTAGCGGGAAAATTTCTTCAAAAGGAGTTTTGAATTCTTTTTGTATTTGAAATCATTATGTAAAAAAAGATTATTAAATTTAGTTTTAAGCTTATTTATGAACAAGTCAACTAAATAAAGGAACGCAAGACTTAAGCTTAATTTGCATTTGTAAACAAAAACTTTTTCACCGGTTTTATCGATAAATTCAGTAAAAAAGGCAAAGCTTTACCTGTTAAAACTTCCAAACCAAACTTCGTCACCTTCTTTGTGTATTTCGGGAACAGCTTGCTTGATTAGTTGTGAAATTTCTTTGTTTGTTACGGCAGCAAACCGGCAAGGCATTTTGTTCGCAACTTACGCGAGTTTGGCGTCGCTCGCTCAAAAAACCTGGAGGTGAATCAGTGAATAGTGCAGGATATTCACCGATTGAGTAGCCAATCAGAGCGCGCGAAAAACACTATCCACTGTTTTAGTATATACTAAATAGATTTAGCCAGGGCTAAAAGCGAAGCTGCCATTAATAAATTTATAATTTAAATCAAACACATTCATATGACTTTTGAGGGAAAGGCTAAATGATTTTAAAGAAAAATAATTTGCAAACAGCTAGTCCAAGAGTGAAACAAATCTGACATCGAGTTAATAGCCTTATATGTACACCCAAACGACAGCAATCATCTTCGATGAGCACGGAGCCATAATGGCTCTTGATCTCAGTAGATTAGCCAATTTACACGTTGTAATTAAATGGTTGCATTCCTTTGTCTAAAAGGGAGGCCAAAATACTCATTCAACAATCAGGACGATCGAAGTACGCGTTTCCCTTGCAAAACAAACAAGACGCTGTGGGAACTTATATTTGGGAGTGGTTGTATTACGTGTATGATACTTTTAACATGCCTTATTGCAGCTAAAAAACTGTCATCATATACCACCAGAGAAAATAAATCCTTTACTCTACTTCTTTATTGAACCACACAGCTTATACAGTATGTTCCAATCCACAGCAAAAATCCTGTCATTTCATGACAATGTTTTGAAATGCACATCTTTAACACAGACTTGCTTTCAGCCAAATTGCAACAAAGGACACCAGTGCTTACAGCCCAGACAGTAAGGTGTATCTCAGCTCCACTGATGCTGACACTGAGGAGGATCGACTGGCATTATATGTCTTTTCACACACATCACAATGTACAGTGTATTCCCGTTACTAACAAGGGCAGATAAAATTCCTGAAGTCCAGTATCCACAAGGATTTATAACAGAGTAACAAATTGCACAAACTGCAACAGCGCAGCACTGTTTACAGGAACATTGGTAAGTAAAGTGAAACTGTACTAAGCGGACACCCCCGGGGAATGCTGTAGTGTTCCCTTAATATAGGGTGTCCACCTAATACAGGTTTCACTTAAGTTAGATAGTTAACGTCGTATGAGATGTCAAATGCCATTTAAATGACAATGGAAACGTTTTGAATACTATCTACGTTTGCATTAATTTCTTTATTAAAGTGGACCAATTAATCATAGTACCAAAACACAGATTGCAACTCAAATTTGAAGCAACAAGATGAGTGAAACAAGCTTTATACAAACAAAACGAAATAGAAAACAATACTGTACTGTTATGCTAATCATGACAAATAAGTTCATCAAGTCACGTTTTTTACTGTAAAAATCGAAAAATTTGTGGGTGGCAATCTTTCGCATTTCCGGTGTCTGCCATGTTGGTTGGTGGTTATTACAGGTGTCCGTTTAAAACAGGTTGGCAACAATGGAAATGACCATTTCAGGTACTTTTTAGGTGTCCTCGTCCGCTCAATAGAGGTGTCCGCTTAATAAAGGTTTCGTGTAAAGTAAATAAGGGAAATAAATTGGGTGACTTCGGTTTCTATCCGCTTAATAGAGGGTGTCCGCTTAATACAGGATCCACTGTTTCAACATTTGATATACCACAGTATTCAACACTCCTTGAAAAAAGGTCAGCTTCAAAGTTGGCAGTATGTACACCTTTAGGCTCATATGTTCTCATTCCTAAATAGACTCTGAAAATATTGTACTAATTTATGCATGGATCTTATATCCAACAATACACATGTTAACATTAACATTAACATATTGTCTTTCAAGTAGTGACAGACTAGAATATAATTGATTACCAACAATTACTATTTGAATCATATCATCATCAACTGAAGTAATCCTTGTTATCTTACTGTAAATTAAAGCGCACAGACTCATTACAACACATTGTTGTCCAGTATTTTCCCCAAATACTGCAAAGTTTCCGTGATAGTATGGAGCATGAATTGTTTTTTGTAGCATCTACATAAACTGAAGGTCAAGGATTCTTCTCGATATCAGTACAAAACTTGAATTGGCCAAAATTAACTCGGTGATTCAAACTCTTGTAAGCACCATAAAATGGATAATTGCATGTACAGAGGGGCAAATACTTACTTAAAACGCTATTTGGATATCTCATGCCACCTTAATCGCCTCTGCTCTGATGCTTAGACGACAGATAGACCTTCCCTCGTTTACAAAGTAATTTTGGAGTTGCCCTTTAAGTAAAAACCTCACACTGTTACAGTTACTTCTGTACCTGTTTAGGTCTAAACCATTTGTATTTTTAACGTAACAATGAATTTTAGACGACGATGGTGTATTTTTTTCCGAACACCCTTCCATACCAAAACTCTCACTCTCCGTGTTTTCTGTAACAAAGATTTTATTTTCTTCATCGGTAGTCTGCTATTTGCACGACCACGTCGAGAGAAATTACGAACCTTATTGAAACCAACGAAATTGTAAGTTTTGTCATAAACAAATTCCCACGACGAGATCTCAATTCAACTTCTATTATTTCCTCTACAACACAATATTGCTTCTGTACAATTGAGTCATTAACTTTTCTTGTCACCTCACTGCCATCAAAACACTCAAAACACTCATTCTGAAACAAAACTTGCTGATAACGCAAAATCCCGACGCCGAGCATCGTACATGTACCGCGTTACAGAAAACACAACGCAATATACAAAAAAAGGGGTACATTAACAGTCACAGCTAGTCACTCTGCTAAACACAATTGAAAGCATAAGAAGAATTGTTACAGCTATCACAGTAGTTACAAAAGAAGCGTGACTCCCTTTTGATTTCAATTGTTGACAATCGTCTCGTCCTTCGTAGGAACACATTATGAACACAGGCAGCTTTTTGTCTTCCGCATTGTGAATATCCAAATCACTGTTGTCACACTGAATACTGGCTATACAAATCTTTCGACTCTAAAACTTGATACACATTCCTCTCTTCAAACTCTTATCCATTTTACACAAACACTCCTGATATTCCGATTGCGTCTATGAGTATTTGATGATCTTTACAGGGGTATCAATAAGCACCGACGGCCGATGAAACGCGTCTACTACTTTGCTCATAGAGGTCGGCTACTTTTTTCTAAAAAGAAGTAACTAGTTTGAAAAACGTTGTAAACAAAAAATATATCATAAAGTCTGAATGAAAACGTAATTATGATGTGTTTTCATATAGGCCCACTTGTTCTACGTTATGCTTTAGTCATGTGAACGCTACATTTCAGTCATTTTTTCACAAGTTTCTTTATAGGTTTACGCAGAATTTGTTTACGTGCAAAAGTACGTAATTTAGCTTTCTTCAAACGGCCAGAGTCATTTTTTAGTGTGGGCCTACCGCTAACAGTGTGTGCATTTGTAAGTTTAAGGCACGATAACATACTTCAACGATATATTGATACGTTCCTCGAAACAGCGTCGCCAAATTTTATCCAAACTGCTTCTTCTTGTCGCTTTGAAAAAATTTCGGATCAAACGAAATCCAAATCGTCCCTCATTGGATTAACCACATTCAGATGACCTCTTAGGAAACACGCAATCAAAATTGTCTTTTTATGATTGGTGCAATTCGATCCTCTCGTTAAAAAAAATGTCAGACGCCAATCATCTTAGCAGACCTCTTAGGAAACACAAGATTACTTCAAAGGGTTCAAAACGTCATGGTTTGTGATTTGTGATAGGTGGATTTTGATCCGTTTTGTGACTTTCTGTGTTTCAAGGTTCGTTGCTCGTGATCGTAATGATGACAAACGGCAGCGAAAAACGTAATTGTGAAGGCGGCTTTTGAGCTTTAGAGGTCGCGTGTTTTTGAAAAGCCCAGAGACCTTCACCAGCAGAGTACATACTGCAATGGTTTACCCAACAAAACCATCAATGTGACAAAACACATTGTTTGAATCATAAATCTTATCTCCACTTTAGCCACAAACGTGACTTTTACACTCACGATTAAACACGCATGTGAGTCTATTTAAAAGCTTCTTTAGTACCGACCAAGCATAAGCCAATTCCTTTTAAGTTTATTCCCATATTCGTAACTGTGTTTCATCTCTTTCCTTTAATCTTACTAGGCAGCAAGTCACAAAATTTTTGCGCAACATCTCCTTATGCTCTCGACATCTCAGAACAAAATCGCTCAAAGTCGTATTATGACCAAAACCCGACGTTAATATTCCAAACTGATTTTCGATAGATTTCATCCCTGGACTTCAGACTTCCAAAGTTCGATAAGGTAAAAAAACTGAAGATTCAGATTAACTTTTGAGATCGTAAAAGTGCGATAAATTGCCGTGTTTGCTACCAGAGCTTTCTTTCCCACATGCCTCTTACCTTACAAGACGTTCGCATGACAGTCATTCGCCTCGCTTCTTTTGTTTACTTGCCTTGTTTACGTTAGCACGTATTGCGTGCCTTTTGCACTTTTGCGTCAAAACAAGCCGTTTCGATTACTCTATTTGGGCGACGCCCAAATAATTACGGAATTGACCTTATTATAAACGTTTTCATGAAGAGAAATTCACAATGTCGGGACTGTTCAGTGAGAACAATCTGCCCCTATGTAGTATGCAGGGAAATAATGGGCTTTCTGCGTAAACGTTGAAAAAATTCCAAAATCACCTATAGAATTTATAAAATTGTGAAAGGTTTGGACTCAGGAGTCATTTCAGAAGTAGGTTGAGTTTGATCGTCCGGGTGAACGTAGTCCTGCATAGGACTGTTGTTGTTGACAGTGACTGACGTTTCGACAACCTCTGCGGTAGTCACCTTCAGAGTCAACGTGAGTTGTATGAAGGGGCACTTCAGCTGGTACAAGTTGTTGTTTGGCCAGGGGAAGGGAAGAATTCCCTCTGGCTGCCATGGCAACCTTGGCACGGTTACTTTGTGCCTTGTGCTCCACAGCCTGTTAACAAGAAAAAGAGAATGGGACGTGTTGTTATGGTTTATTTATTAAATAATAAAAGAATATATTTTTTATGTTTATTTGAAGCAGTATACTGTAACCCTCAACCTACATTAACACGAGAAGTCACCTGCTTTTACTACACTAAGTCTGATTCGACATACTATACAATCAGAATCTCACGTAACATTAAGCGATTAAAACAAAGCAAAGAAGCAGTGGAACACATGCACAGTGTTGATCACAATGAAATCTGTGCGACCCTGAATTGGGTCAGAAAAACTGATGAACTAGTGGTCCTCATTCTTAAATTACGAATATCAAAAACTACTAAGATAAAACACAGCAAATTAAAAATACTATAAGATAAGAAAAAGTGATATGTACATTAGAATTTAAAAATATGAAAACATTATACACATAAGAACTAGGCTAAAAAATATTTTTAAGAGCTTTCTTAAACCCGTCAACGGTGTCCTTCTTTCGCATGTCTCGAGGGATCCTATTGTACAGCTTAGCTCCACAAACTTTAAAAGTACGGCAGCCGATCAAGCAGTCTAAAAAGCTCTTAACTCCTGTATCTTATATTTGCATCTAACATTACGCGAGCTGCACTCTTTTGCACAAACAATATCGTAAAAACATGGATTACAATTCATATGAGGCCATAGAGGGCCAAGGTTGTATATTCACCGGTCAAGCAGGGTCGAGAAAAACGACGTTGTTGTGTGATGTGGTGATGAAGACTGATAAATCATTGGTTCTGGCTTTCACTAATAAGGCAATTGTAAACGTCAAAGAAAGGTTAGAGAGGGAAGAAGCAAATGATATTTGCTACACACATTTGACAGCTACTTTTCTGAGTGGGCTAATTATGAAAACAGGTTGGCAAACAAAACGTTTTTCATTGAGGAATTCAGTATGGTGCCCAACAAGTGGATGACCAAGATCTATGAGACCTCCAAAACGCACAATAATCAGTATAGTTTACATGTTTGGCGACCCAAATCAATGTGAACCCGTTGAAGCGGGGGGTGAAGTTCATTATGATAAAATAAGGAGTAATGATTCTTGGTCTGAAAGAAAGGAGTTTAGAGAGAATTTCATGCCAATATTCTGTGTGAAGGTGCACAAGTATCAAGGTTGTGATATCGATGAGCACTACACCATATTTGAAATCGACAGAATGGACAAGAAGCAGTTATATACCGCATTATCAAAAACTAAACATATGGATTATATTCATCTTGATAACAGTAACATTAATAACGGCTATTTTCCAAGGTGGCAACCAGATTAAGGGATCACCAATTCAAGGTTCAACAGCTTTAATGTACAAAAATGCCCAAAGATATAAGATAACGCTAGATGATAAGATCTACATTGGGTCAACATGTGAAACACTGAAAAAGACCTCAAAAAAGGACCTCAAAAGCACTGTGTACAAATGTATTAATAAGCAAAATGTTGATGAGCTAAAAATTAAACGAATTGTTTTTGCGCCAAGTGCTGACAGAAAGGACCACGGAACTAGCAGTACTCGCTGATAAATATGGAGATCGTGTTCTAAAACAAGCACCCAAGAAAAGAGTGAAGAAGGTTGAGTACAAAGTAAACTTTAACGCAAAAGATGAACTACAAGAAAGAATCAAAGACTTGATTGGAAGCCAAATTTAAGATAAAAGATAACGAAAAGAAGGAATATTTATCAGAGACAAAAGATTATACAAAAAGGCTAGCTACAAAAAGAAAACAAAAGAAGAAGCAATCAGTGAAATTCAAAAGTGGAAAAAAGATACTATTAACAAAACCATCGGAAAAGAAGGTTTAAGAGTCTGTAAAGTGATAGATCCCTATTTTTGTATTTTCCTTGATTGAATCCTAAGCATTTAGAAAGTATTTGCCCACCATACAAAAAGGGAAAAGCAAAACAAAGAGAGAAAAATGGATAAACACTACGTGAAAACATATAGTGTAATGCTGTATCTCCTTTCATGTTTGATATTCATAAGCTGGCGAGCTCAAATTGTTAAGGTTTTTGTGGGTGTATTGGGTTATTGTAACCCGGACTTGACATTTTGGCCCTGAGCTACATCTTAACACCAAAATCTTGTTGCTAAAAAATTGTCCCGGTGTTGCTCAAAAATAAAAACAGATGGTGTGAGACAGTATTTGTGTTTCACTGTTTGATATTCATTAGCTGGCAAGCTCCGATTGTTAACATTTTGTGTTACAAAGGGTGTATTCAAGACCAAGGGAGACTTTCACGCTTTGCATTAAAATCTCCTAGTCTCTGCTTGTGCCAAGTTTTTATCTAAATTTAATCTAAAATTTTTGATCAAATATGGTAAAAAATGACGCGACTTTCTGGCATTACAGTATAAGTAGTTTTGGAGTAATTAATGAGGTATTCCTTAACCATGTCTGCTCAAAAATGGTCTTCTGCAAAGGTGAACTTGCATAGTTAAAATTACATCCAAAATGTGCGTTTATTTTTACGGCTTACTTGTGTGTTCTCGTCAACCTCATTTCCCTTCTTCAATTGAGCGATTATCTGGAACAAAAAGAAAACAGTTTCAATCACCTGGGGGAAGAGGCTGAAAGCAAAATGAAACAATGCAGAACAAATTCGAGCTTACGAAGCGTTCTACGTCCAGGCAAAGGAGGCCCGTTTGAATTGAGTGATAAGCATGGTCATTTGAATGTGGTAAAATGGTTGTATAGGACTATTTTGTGGGTTATAATATTAATATACATAAAGTAAGTTGTATATATGGAAAGTTAAAATTCGCAAAAATGGTTGTATTTTGATGTGAATTGTGTATTTGCATCATTTTGCGAAAATGGTACTTGGGAATTAAGCCGTGCATTAGTTATACAGTCTTGGTAATGTTGATATTCATGCTAATGATGATTTAGCATTTAGAAGCAGTTGTGGTGGTTCTGAATATCATGGTGCAAAATGGTTATGTGAACTATGCAATGGTTATACAATTCTTGTTGAAAATGATAAAATCATTGAATATGGGGCTTGAGCACACCCTTGCAGGAAAATGAACGCATTTGAAAACCAGAAAGCACCAAGAAAACTTGAGAAGATTAAACGCACCTCTTCAATTAATTATCAATTATATATAAGGAAAAAATATGTTAACTAATAATATGGAAAACATGTAAAAATGAAATATTGATCGTAAATCACTAATCCAACAACTTCTCTATGGAATAATCACTGAGGATTTAACCAGCCTTGTAGTATTCAGAAATCAAATGCAAAAACCAACAACAACACCAACGACAAAACGCGGTCAGACCAACACCTGCACCACGATCCAAGAAACAAGTCATACCAATACAAATGCCCCGAATAAATCAACAAATACCATTAGCACGAGAGTGGAGCCATCACTACCACCGCTAAAAACGCATCAAAAGCAAATCAAGGATGCTGCACTAATCTTCTAGTTGACGTGGTATAGAAGACATGAGAATAATTACCAAATTGCGAGCATCGGGTGAAAAAGAAAGTTATTTCAAACAAAATCATATCATCATTCTTCCACCTGATCTGAAAATGCCTTTTGGAATCACTCACTATGTAACACAGTTAAATTACTATGTTAAATATCTTCATTGGATTAATAATGGTATCATGGATGGATTCATTGATTTGTTCATACTATATTTGAAAATAGTACACCCAAGTATAATTACTCACAGAATATAAGCCAATTCTGTGATCTAGCCTGTGGCACCTTCTGCATGGTTTTGCATGGTTTTCTCGTGGACAGCCTCTTAAATATAAGTGGATAAGAACTAATAAGAAATACTGAACAAAAATGATCAATGTGAGCGGACTCAGATCAATGAGAGCGATGCAATCCCTGATAGAACGAGTAGAAACTTATGTATAAAACGAATATAACAACCAAATGAAAAAGCATCCACAGGTGAACTGGTCGACGTCAAATAGTGCGAAATTCACAAGGAGTGGCTTATAAAGGGTCTAATGATCCAACGAGGGAACTTAACTAAACATTGCAATCAACAACGAAAAGAAGTACATTTTCTGATGTTTTCCTGGACAGGAATTTGGAACTTCATCACAAAGCTATTTTTAACACTGTTTGCATGAAAATGCTTCTTGATAACTTCAGAATAAATCATAATAGGATCTTGGTCACACTCTTACTTGTGGAGGCCACGTGTCTGTTTTCCGATCCCTTTTCAAATATTTCCCACAGTTCTTCCTTTGTGGTCGCTTGCATAACAACTGACCGCTCTACAAATACAAGACCCTCCTTGTCTCTTCTAATTGTTAGTTTTTGTTGCTTTAAAATGTTGAGGATTTCTAATATTTTTATTTATAATAAAGGCACTGTCATTACTTTCTACCTCAAAGAAACCCCTCACCTATAAACGAGACTCATCTAGCTTTGCTTGACCCTTGTGGAATGTGATAAAAGTGCGGATCACTTTTTACAAAACCTCCCCTATTCGAACTCAAGAGGGACAGCTCCAGGTGTCTGTATTACGAAATGTTCAACCACCTTACACCTACAGTAAGATAAACTGCAATGCAGACATGACAGATAGACCTGCGACAAAGAAAGAAAGTAACACAAACCCAATATAGTTCAGTCTCAGATTGAAAATACTCATATGTACTAAATCTTGAACGATCACCACAAACCTGTGATTGACAACGATGATTTCTTTATTATCCCACAAAAAAAGACACGTTTTCGGAGTCAAAGGATACGTCCTCTCCATAAGGAACGAGTAGATCAATCAGCTTTTGATTGTAAAGTTCCAGCACATAACATGACACTCTGAATGAATAAATACATCTGTGAAGCAAAAAAAAATCACGGAGGACTAAAAAAATGATTGTATATATTAGTCCAACATTGCTGAATGGTGTTAGATCCCTTTAAATTCAAGTAATTCGAACGGCCAGACTGTAAATAATTTTTCTTTAATTTGAACGCCAAATTCGAGGTCTCCTCGTATTGAACGGTTCCGCGTGAATGAAATGCCCAGTCAAATTTTTTAACCGGTCGAAAATTCGACCAGCGCTGTCAAACGTAGCCAGTAGTATATATTTTTAGAATGACGTCAATTGCATTGACATCATTCTAAAAATAGCAGACCCCAACTGACCAGCAGTGACACAACACAGTATTTCATCGCAAATTATTTTATTCACCTCAAAGAGTATATCATTGTAGACAAGAAATAATAACAAAGTAATGGCTAATGGTTACATCATCACTTAACGTGTAGTCTACCAAATTGTCTCTGTAACTTAGATCTTCGTTCGTAGGTAGGTCCTTTTTCAGATGATACAATTAACATATTTTGTTGTAATCTTCGCTTGAACAAATTGTCCATTTCCAATAAGGCATCAGGATAATCGTAGATATTGCGTAATAATGGCAGTTCTGCTGATCAACGTGGGTTTCATAATCCGCTTCTCCGTCATTTCCTCCCACCATACTTTTTGATCCGTTGTAGCTGTAGTTTGTTGGAAAACGGACCACCATAAGAGAGTTATTTCTCAGCCATAGTTGTCTTTGGACAAACACGCGGCGGGTTGATTATGCAAAAATCTTCAATTTAAGACCAGGTATTGTGTAAAAAAAAAATGCAATTAAGAATTAGCCGTTTAGCTTTTGTCTTTTTTAAAAAATAAGCGATTGAGACATCGAGTTCCCACTTCGAAAAAAGTCAAGGAATGTTGTTTCACAATCATCTAGAACATGTTGTATTTCTTTGCGAAATTGTAATTCTCTAGTCTGTCTATCGACAAACTTATGAAATACCAGTCGAAAAACCTACAGGACGATTCAGAAAAAGAGGGCTCTTTTAACCCTGATTGGATGATGACGTGGTATATGTTACATGTACATGTATCTGTAAGTTTTGCCAAGTATGGCACACTGACTGCTTTGACCATATTTGGGCATAAGAGAGGAGCCCAAGAGTTTTGTTGAAGGCGACAGGAGTTTTTGGGGCTATGCTTAGCTTGCCCGCTTTGGGTGATTATTTTTCCCTCATTTATGGATTTATGTGGACATTGTCTTCGGACAATTACATCTGTTGATGTTAGGAAGTGAACTGGAGGCTGTGCCAGCGGATACAGTAAGCTTTGAACTCTGTATTTACTCGTATCTTAGAGCTAGTTGTGTTCACTCTGATCGTGTATGTAGATTATATTCGTTTATAATAAACGTGTTGCTGTTATTTGAATGTCGCTGGTCCCACTCGTTACAAATCTTGTTACACGTTCGTAACATATAGAAGACATGAGAATAATTACCATATTGCGAGCATTGATGAGAAAGAAAGCTATTTCAACCAAAATCATATCATCATTCTTCCACCTGATCTGAAAATACCTTTTGGAATCACTCACTATGTAACAGGATTAAATTAGTATGTTAAATATCTTCATTGGATTAATAATGGTATCATGGATGGATTCATTGATTTAAAAAATAATGTGCCGTTTTTGAATGATGAGTATGAGTTGACAAAGAAGATATATGGGAAAAGGTTTGATGTGTACACATTATCTAATGACTTCCTTTGGTCAAATCAATCTTTTACAATATAGGCAAAATCATTATTCAAGCAAATTAATGGATTTTTTTACCAGAGTCTTCTTATAATGAGAAAGCAATGAAAATGCTTGATGTTTATTATCCAAGAGCATTGCAATGGTTTACTACTGAACAAATTACCACATGAAGAAATTGAAGAAATTACTCTCGATAAATTTTTTTTTAAAACCAACAACAGGGCAATTAGCTACTCTTTGGTTAGTACTATTATTACTCATATCTTTACTCATTGGCATACTTATTTAAGGCCACATCGCTTTAAAAAGAGAGAAACCGCCCATAACCAGTTCTAACCATACACCCCCCAACCGCAAAAAACCGGTGTAAACCGCCCACCTCAAGGCCACACCCAAAATATAAAACTGCGGTGGTACTCGTATGTGCTATACTACTCTTTCTCCCTTCAATTTGGCCATTTCCTTGTTTTCTTTGCTCTTTTGGGAATCGTTGACGATGTGCTGAACGCGAGCTGCGTATCTAAACAGAAAAATCAAAGATCGGCGATAAATTGTCAAATCAAGAAGGAGGGTGGTCTAATTCCTTTGTGTCATTGTGTTAAAATGGTTGTACAGGTATTTTGTGGGTTATAATATTGATAGACATGAAGAAAGTTCTATATATGGAAAGTTAAAAGTCGCAAAATGGCTATATAATTAAAGTGGATTATGTATTTGCATCATGTTGCGAAAATGGTACTTTGGAAGCCGTGCGTTAGTTATACAGTTTGGTAATGTTGATATTCATGCTAATGATGATTTAGCATTTAGAAGCGGCTGTGGTGGTTATGTAATGGTTACACAATTCTTGTTGAAAATGATAAAATCATTGAATATGGGGCTTGAGCACACCCTTGCAGGAAAATGAACGCATTTGAAAACCAGAAAGCACCAAGAAAACTTGAGAAGATTAAACGCACCTCTTCAATTATTAATTATATATAAGGAAAAAATATGTTAACTAATAATATGGAAAACATGGAAAAATGAAAGATTGATCGTTTTTTCTAGAACCAACAATAGGGCAATTAGCTTTTCTTTGGTTAGTACTATTATCACTCATATCTTTACTCATTGCCATACATATTTAAGGCGACATCGCTTTAATAGAGACAAACCGCCCAAAACCGGTTCAAGCCACCTAACCCAAGGCCACACCCAAAATATAAAACTGCGTTGGTACCCCCATGTCCTATACTACTCTTTCTCCTTTCAATTTCGGGAGTTCCTTGTTTTCTTTGCTCTTTTGGGAATCGTTGAAGACGCGTTTCACACGAGACGCGTATCTAAAGAGAAAAATCAAAGATCGGCGATGAATTGTCAAATCAAGAAAAAGGGTGGTCTAATTCCTTTGTGGCATTGTGTTAAAATGGTTGTACATGTATTTTGTGAGTTATAATATCGATATACATGAAGAAAGTTGTATATATGGAAAGTTAAAAGTCGCAAAATGGTTTTATATTGAAGTGAATTATGTATTTGCATCATGTTGCGAAAATGTTACTTTAGAAGCCGTGTTTTAGTTATACAGTCTTGGTAATGTTGATATTCATGCTAATGATGATTTAGCATTTAGAAGCAGTTGTGGTGGTTCTGAATATCATGATGCAAAATGGTTATGTGAACTATGTAATGGTTACACAATTCTTGTTGAAAATGATAAAATCATTGAATATGGGGCTTGAGCACACCCTTGCAGGAAAATGAACGCATTTGAAAACCAGAAAGCACCAAGAAAACTTGAGAAGATTAAACGCACCTCTTCTATTAATTATCAATTATATATAAGGAAAAAATATGTTAACTAATAATATGGAAAACATGTAAAAATGAAATATTGATCGTAAATCACTAATCCAACAACTTCTCTATGGAATAATCACTGAGGATTTAACCAGCCTTGTAGTATTCAGAAATCAAATGCACAAACCAACAACAACACCAACGACAAAACGCGGTCAGACCAACACCTGCACCACGATCCAAGAAACAAGTCATACCAATACAAATGCCCCGAATAAATCAACAAATACCATTAGCACGAGAGTGGAGCCATCACTACCACCGCTAAAAACGCATCAAAAGCAAATCAAGGATGCTGCACTAATCTTCTAGTTGACGTGGTATAGAAGACATGAGAATAATTACCAAATTGCGAGCATCGGGTGAAAAAGAAAGTTATTTCAAACAAAATCATATCATCATTCTTCCACCTGATCTGAAAATGCCTTTTGGAATCACTCACTATGTAACACAGTTAAATTACTATGTTAAATATCTTCATTGGATTAATAATGGTATCATGGATGGATTCATTGATTTGTTCATACTATATTTGAAAATAGTACACCCAAGTATAATTACTCACAGAATATAAGCCAATTCTGTGATCTAGCCTGTGGCACCTTCTGCATGGTTTTGCATGGTTTTCTCGTGGACAGCCTCTTAAATATAAGTGGATAAGAACTAATAAGAAATACTGAACAAAAATGATCAATGTGAGCGGACTCAGATCAATGAGAGCGATGCAATCCCTGATAGAACGAGTAGAAACTTATGTATAAAACGAATATAACAACCAAATGAAAAAGCATCCACAGGTGAACTGGTCGACGTCAAATAGTGCGAAATTCACAAGGAGTGGCTTATAAAGGGTCTAATGATCCAACGAGGGAACTTAACTAAACATTGCAATCAACAACGAAAAGAAGTACATTTTCTGATGTTTTCCTGGACAGGAATTTGGAACTTCATCACAAAGCTATTTTTAACACTGTTTGCATGAAAATGCTTCTTGATAACTTCAGAATAAATCATAATAGGATCTTGGTCACACTCTTACTTGTGGAGGCCACGTGTCTGTTTTCCGATCCCTTTTCAAATATTTCCCACAGTTCTTCCTTTGTGGTCGCTTGCATAACAACTGACCGCTCTACAAATACAAGACCCTCCTTGTCTCTTCTAATTGTTAGTTTTTGTTGCTTTAAAATGTTGAGGATTTCTAATATTTTTATTTATAATAAAGGCACTGTCATTACTTTCTACCTCAAAGAAACCCCTCACCTATAAACGAGACTCATCTAGCTTTGCTTGACCCTTGTGGAATGTGATAAAAGTGCGGATCACTTTTTACAAAACCTCCCCTATTCGAACTCAAGAGGGACAGCTCCAGGTGTCTGTATTACGAAATGTTCAACCACCTTACACCTACAGTAAGATAAACTGCAATGCAGACATGACAGATAGACCTGCGACAAAGAAAGAAAGTAACACAAACCCAATATAGTTCAGTCTCAGATTGAAAATACTCATATGTACTAAATCTTGAACGATCACCACAAACCTGTGATTGACAACGATGATTTCTTTATTATCCCACAAAAAAAGACACGTTTTCGGAGTCAAAGGATACGTCCTCTCCATAAGGAACGAGTAGATCAATCAGCTTTTGATTGTAAAGTTCCAGCACATAACATGACACTCTGAATGAATAAATACATCTGTGAAGCAAAAAAAAATCACGGAGGCCTAAAACAATGATTGTATATATTAGTCCAACATTGCTGAATGGTGTTAGATCCCTTTAAATTCAAGTAATTCGAACGGCCAGACTGTAAATAATTTTTCTTTAATTTGAACGCCAAATTCGAGGTCTCCTCGTATTGAACGGTTCCGCGTGAATGAAATGCCCAGTCAAATTTTTTAACCGGTCGAAAATTCGACCAGCGCTGTCAAACGTAGCCAGTAGTATATATTTTTAGAATGACGTCAATTGCATTGACATCATTCTAAAAATAGCAGACCCCAACTGACCAGCAGTGATACAACACAGTATTTCATCGCAAATTATTTTATTCACCTCAAAGAGTATATCATTGTAGACAAGAAATAATAACAAAGTAATGGCTAATGGTTACATCATCACTTAACGTGTAGTCTACCAAATTGTCTCTGTAACTTAGATCTTGGTTCGTAGGTAGGCCTTTTTTCAGATGATACGATTAACATATTTTGTTGTAATCTTCGCTTGAACAAATTGTTCATTTCCAATAAGGCATCAGGATAATCGTAGATATTGCGTAATAATGGCAGTTCTGCTGATCAACGTGGGTTTCATAATCCGCTTCTCCATCATTTCCTCCCACCACACTTTTTGATCCGTTGTAGCTGTAGTTTGTTGAAAAACGGACCACCATAAGAGAGTTATTTCTCAGCCATAGTTGTCTTTGGACAAACACGCCGCGGGTTGATTATGCAAAAATCTTCAACTTAAGACCAGGTATTGTGTAAAAAAAAAATGCAATTAAGAATTAGCCGTTTAGCTTTTGTCTTTTTTAAAAAATAAGCGATTGAGACATCGAGTTCCCACTTCGAAAAAAGTCAAGGAATGTTGTTTCACAATCATCTAGAACATGTTGTATTTCTTTGCGAAATTGTAATTCTCTAGTCTGTCTATCGACAAACCTATGAAATACCTGTCGAAAAACCTACAGGACGATTCAGAAAAAGAGGGCTCTTTTAACCCTGATTGGATGATGACGTGGTATATGTTACATGTACATGTATCTGTAAGTTTTGCCAAGTATGGCACACTGACTGCTTTGACCATATTTGGGCATAAGAGAGGAGCCCAAGAGTTTTGTTGAAGGCGACAGGAGTTTTTGGGGCTATGCTTAGCTTGC